>NW_017728994.1:74932017-74932301 GCF_001723915.1 Gavialis gangeticus | reverse complement strand
TCATTTGACCCCAGTACTCTTTCCTGCCATGGTAGGGGGTCAGACTAGATGATCTACTCAGGTCCCTTCCAACCCTAGAAACTATGAAACTATGAAACAATGGCAGCAGGAGAAAGAGACTCAGTGGAAGGGTCAGAGTCGAGGTAGGGTAGAGAAGCAGAGTCCAAATCCATTGCTTGGGGAACGAAGGTGGATGATAGCTACCTATCTTGGGCCATGAACTGATCTTTGATGGCCAGTTGGAGTCTTCTCCAGCAAGGTATTGTCCGGAGTAGGGGTCGCCA
>NW_017728994.1:74926744-74927017 GCF_001723915.1 Gavialis gangeticus | reverse complement strand
CAGTTGGGGTCTTTCTCCAGCAGGTGTTGTCCAGAAGGGGTCATCGGCAGGGTCTCTGGGTTGATAGGCAGCATGATGTGGAGCAAGTCTGGTCCAGGTGAAGATGGCGTCCCAAGAAGTCAGTCTTAACTACCCCTTTCTATGGAGCAGACTACCTCAGATCTCCTATGGGGAGAGCATGTCCAGGCAATGTCAGCCCTGTTCCAGAAGGATCCAGATATTCATACTGGGCATGTGTAGCCTTAGCACAGTGGTGGGTTGCCTCATTTTTTG
>NW_017728994.1:74896480-74921744 GCF_001723915.1 Gavialis gangeticus | reverse complement strand
AGCAGGGCCTCTGGGTGGATAGGTGGTATAGCATGGTGCTGGTCCAGAGGGAAAGGGCATCACACTGGGTCTGACTTCACTACCCTCTTTTATAGGGGCAGACCTCCAATAACCCTAGTGGCAGGGGGCATGCCCAGGCAAGAGTCAGCCCCTGGTGTACTAAGCATGTGAACTTCTAGGTAAGGACTTGCAGTTTCAGGTATCTGTAATGGTGAGTGGACTGATTTCTCCAGCAGTCTCTGTCTTCCAAATCTTCAGCCAGGGAGGGTCAATGCAGGGTGATGGTTGGGTTGTCAAGTTGATGGCTGGGTCATTCAGAGGGAGCTATTTTTAGACCTATTGCCATTGTCTCTCAAGCACCCTCATCCATCCCCATTCATTCAGGAGCCAGTTTACATAGGAGGGATAGGTATGAGTCAACATACTTACACAACAGGGCATAGGGACAAGATGGGAATAAGATGGGAACCTGACACACAAAATGGATACTTGACATCACTCATGCCAACCCACATTGCAGGCCTAAATCATACAATGTTAATATGAAACAATAAAAATCAATGCACAAATGAGAGGAATACAATATAATACAATATAAAACAGTAAAAATCATAACAAACATAACAGAACACTATTTACAATATAAAAAGGGGCTTATTACAAGAATTTAGCTTACCTAGTACTACTTGTAATCATTTATAAGCGATTGAGAGGGCAGAGAGAAAGTCAGAAATGGTTAGGGGAAGGAGAGGGAATGTATTTTTAAATTAAAAAAAAAACTGGGGGATTTACTACAACTGCACAGTAAATAATGTAGATACACCCCAAGGTCTAGCTTTACAGATGGTTGGAGCATGAGGCACTGGGCATTTTTCTTAGCTTTGCTCTATTACCTCTGAACAATGAGGCTTTAATCCTGATTAACCAACTCCAGAAGTATCCGTTCTGGAGTACTGGTATCTACATGTAATAGGGAACTGGCATAATAGTCACTGATCTACCCTGAACTCACTGTCAGCTGGCATAGGCAGTGTGGCTAGAGAAAAAGAAATTGCCTCTGTGGAAACAGAGTGGAGTAAAAGCTGCTATGAAGGAGTTTGCTTATCTCCTCATTCCTTTCATTTATACTGAACACTCCTCAGCTGCCCCATTACCTTTCCCATGTACGGATTTCTTGAATTCACATGATTTTATATCAGATTGGATCGTACCATGCTGCAACTTCGCCTTTGCTCCCTCCCACAAACTGTATTGCTGACAAAATAAGCTCTTGGCATGAGTGAGCAAGGAATAGCATGGGCAATGGAAGAGTCATGCTAAAACTGTAAGTGAGTCCAGTGATTTATTTTCTGCTAAAGCTGCCCTGCTCTGAGCTGTCACATTTGGTTTGGGCAGTGTCAGTCTGGCACCCACCAAATCAGCTGCTGCATGTATTGCTGTCTCTCTTGTGGGGTGAACAGATACCATATTACAGAATGAGACATTCCACAATATGCCTCAAAGCTTGAGAAATGCTGTGGTGCTGACAGGTTGACATCATCCAAAACTGACTGTGACAGCCAGCCCAGTAGCAGCACAAGGGCTGTGTGATGTTCAGTAACCTTTTTAGAAAACTAAAAAGAATCCTTTCCCAGTACAGAAGAAAATGTCTGCCAAGGCACTCGTGTAATTTATCTTCTCCTTCCTGTAATGTAAAACAATAATTGAACAAAATAAAAAGTCCATTTCTGTGACGGAAGTAAAGGGAAAAGTGCAAGTCTCTTCCTGCACTTGTTTTTTCCCTTTATTTGATACAGACAGTTGATTACCTAACAATAGTTCTATTTAAGCAGAGATTATTGGAACTACAGCAGTGTAAATACTTACTGTTTGTGGTTATGACACAGCTTTTCATGTTCCCCTCTTAACATGTCCCTGTTCCTTGGAGACTCCTATAAATATGAGCACAAGTGAACCATAAACCACAAAGAAATACAGATCCTGAATTCCTCCTTCCAGAGAACAAGGGCTCTTCAGCCAGCATGGCTGAAAAAGATGGGGGAAATAAAATTCTTTTTCTCTCTCTCTCATTTTCCTCCTCCAAATTTAATTTAGCTGTAGTTCGAGGTACATCATTGAAGAAAATGTGCAAGTTTTGTTTTTCACTATCTCTTGGACACCCCACTCCAGTGCAGAACAGAAAAATATCCACTTCATTGTCGAACTACCTGGGAACATTTCTGGGAAAGAAACTGCTTCTAGGAAGTTAAATTCTATCCTTGATTGTCTCCTGTGCACAGGAGACAGATGTCTAAAAAATCTCTACCCTTTTCTTCCAGTGACATGGGAAAGAAGGAAGTGGGCACACAATGTTCTTTACCCTGTATACCCAGAGCAGAGACCAAATTCTGCATACAGGGATAAACAGGGGGATCTTACTTCTGCTTATGACCTTGGACAGAAAGTTATAATGGGTTACAGTCTACCAATATCAACTAATTAAGATACTTTTATACATTCCCAATTATATTAACTTCAGGTCTTTCATAAAGAGACTATCTAAATCTGTAATCCCCCAGTCAAATGCTACAATGCACACACATTATGACCAATCTCTAAAATTAAGCCAACATTATACCCGATCCTGTTGCCTTTGAGCTGTGGTTAGAAGCAATAAATATACAGTTACAAGTGATTAGGACTTACAAGCAATCAGAAAGTATTTTAACCAAATGGAGACTACCTTGCAAAGCCAGTGTGGAAAAAAAAAATCTTTGTTTTCCCTTATTCTTCTCTAACGTGGTTTTACATTTCATTTCATTTTCTGTCCCTTTTTTTAATTTACATCTATTTAACAGAAAAGAGGGTCAGCTTCCTCTTATGAGGGTTAATTTTTTTGTCCTTGTTTGATTTCAGGTAGATACCTATATCCAACTGGCTTAGCTTTTAGAAGCACCAAATACTCATACCTTTCACTTGCTTCAATAGAATTTGTAGGTTTTCATCACTTTTGAAAATCTTGCCATGTGCTTCAGTGTCTAAGCCCATACTTGATGCCTAATGTCAGACATTCATGTTGAAAAATGTTACTTTAGATTGACTGGATGTTTTAAGGAAAGATTGTGCTGCAGCCCCAAAAGAGAGAGCCTTTTTGTTGCTTTGTTACATTGCTACTTCATCATGATGGCACCTTTCCTGTTTTACATCAATAAACAATCATTTAAAAAGCAATGAACAGAGACCATGTATAGTTGTTGTATTTCTACCACAAGAATTGTTGTTCCTCTGGTAGAAATGACAAGATACACGTATTCCTTCAATTTCTCCTGGGGGAGCCATACCCCCTTTGGGAGTAAGATCTGATACCTGGAAGTGAGTTTATCTTGCAAGAGTGAATGTTGTATGCTCCCCGCTCTTCCCCTCCAGTCTGTTCAGGAAAGGGAGTAGAGAAGCAGGGCAATGCTCCCCACACTTCCCCAGGGGAATATCTGGTCAGGAGAATACACAGAAAGCAAAGGTGTCTTTGAGGGGTTCCCAGTTTGAGGAGTGGGAAGGGAGTTTGCCACTTGACCCCCAGGCACTAGCAGCAGGAATAGAGTGGAGGACCATCTGCTCCTTGCCCTTTCCCACCTGTTCCCCAAACCAGCGTACTCATCTGGTGAAAGGTCACACAGCAGAGCACAGGGGGTGCTGCAGGCTGAATACAGTTATGCTCCTTGTCCTTGAAAGATTTCTACCAGTGGATATGTCTCAGAAATTTCCACCAGTAAAATGAATGCCTATTCCTGGCCAGAATACTGTAGGCAACTGAAATTAAATTAAAACAAACTGAAAGCATTAGTGAGCACAGAAGATGAAAAGGAAGTTGTACAGACCAGGGGAACACTTATAGCTCTTCATAAAAGTCCTCTTCATTTTGTTTGTGTGTAGTATAAAATAACTACTATTGCCAGGGTAGCCCTTATCTGAACTAATAGTGATTCAAGAAATGAAACCTTTCATTTCAATAGTCTTCTGAATGGATGTCATTGTCTTTCCAATGGAAAGGAACACAGCATTAAGCACAATATGGGTTTCACTGCAGTCAACACAAACAAAAGAACTACTCAGATACCTTTTATTACAAAAACTTGAAGTAAAATGTAATCATCCAAAACAATCTGGTCTTCAGATACAAAGTGAGGATGGCACATAGAGTTGCTTCAGTAAGGAAAGTTTTTATCTGAAGATGAATTCACCTTTACATTTGTTTGTACCTCTAGTTTTAAAGTAGGAGACATTGGATTTTATGCAGGGACTGTCTAAATATACAATTAGGTGCACAATTTGAATGATTAATAAGAAAATGCTACTTTTGAACCAGAAAAAAGAAGTGATTTTTATTATCATTGTGAAAGGAACTGACATTGGGTTTTCAAAAATTTACCTTTTAAATTAAAAATAACATTGAGTTAAATTCGTTGTTATTTAGCAGGCAACTATTGATCCCCAGGATCATGGTGTAGGAGTAAGAGGTCTAGTCAGGTGCCTGATGAACTTGTACAGAATCCTGCAACCATGACACCAAGACCTTCAACACCTATGCCTAGGGAAGAGTATAGAGGAGTGGAGGCCACTGAAGACCTACCATTCCCCCTTTAGACCACTGAGCAGAATCCAAAGGCTGGACCAAGTCCAGATGTTCTGTACTTCAGTGTTATAGCTTCTGCCAGAAAGCAACAGATTAGATCTGCTGCTGACTGTCTAATGCCTCAGCGAGGGTATGTTTCTGTCTGGGTGATGTCTCTTAGCATTTCTCCAACCAAGGAGTACCCACAAGGCTGTAGCGGCTAGGGTTTTGAGGTATCCTATACTCCCCTTACTCTGGAGGTTGCAATATTGTGATATTTTTATAGGACCTACCCCACCATGAATAACTGCATTACATTGCTACTAGGCCTCCAGTCAGAAGCAGTTTACAGTCATACCCAAGACCAATTAGTTATTATATTGCTCTTGAAAAGAGAATAAATCATTTTTAAATCCTTATCCATAAAAAAAACATAGTTTAAGTGGGCTTATGCCAGTTGGTCAGGTCTTTGGAGTCCAACTAAGCATAGAAGAGTTTATAGAGACCATAAACTTTTACCAGGACAAAATGTATATAGCTGTTACCTAATAAGTAACAGATTTACATACTTCCACTACGAGAAGTACTCAGTTAAGAACTCTTGTCCAGATTAGGCAGTGTTCTAGAGGTCAATAAAGCCCATCCACAGTCAGTAAGCCATACGTGCATTTTAATAAACTAAAATTTATTATTTAAAAGAAAATCGCCATCCTTATTCTTGTTTGGTTCATCTAACCTACAGCCCACATATATGTTGGAATTGCTTTCCTCCAACAGAGCCAATCTTCCCCTTATCTTTTGTCTTGAGAAAAGGGCTGGCAGAACAAGCTGCTGAAATGTGTGGGAGTTATTGGTAAACATGTGCCATGTAAATTTATTGTGTTGATAGCCTGGTAACATAAGGGCGAATGAGTTAGAAATAATAGGACTGATGGACAGGCAGATATGGTTAAAAGCTTTAATATTTTCCAAATATTGATCCTTTCCCATAATTTTTTTCTAATGGAATAGTACCTAGAGCTCTTTCAATTGTATTGTTGAATAAAACAAAAATGAACACTTGATTTTGTAGTGTCAGCTGCAACATGCAGAGTTAATGGCACATTGATAACTCTTTAATACTTTTTCTCTTGTCATCTTGACAGATCGCCGTGAGTTGTTTCAATGTTAAGCTTTTGCTGGGCTTGGTAAAATATCATCATTGTGTATTAAAAAGACATATAGCATTCATGTTCCACATCTATTATACATACACTGTTTATGGTAGTAGGAATATTTTTTGCATATTATCATTAAATACAGCTTATCATAAAGACTTAGGCAACATATTTATAAAACTACTACTTTATTGAAAATGTACAGTGTGTACTAAATGCTATAATGGAATATGAATAGTCATTGGACAATTTTGGCTGAAGTGAACAAAAATGTTTCATAAAAAAGATAGAGTGCTTTAATTCTAGACAGATATTATAGAAAAATTATACTATGTATAATACTTATGTCTCAGTAGAATTAGGAGTAGTTTTCAACTTTGTCCAGTCAGGAGCAGAAAGCACACAGCAGACATTATTTTCATTAAAACTGCAGTGCTAATTAAACTAATTACACATATAAGGCAGGCGTATTGCTGAAACCTCACAGTGAAAAGAGCCTTACATCATTTAACAGGGCAATGATTTTTTTATGCATAAAATAATTGAAAAAAAAATTATATGTAAATGGAATGTAATAATCCATTAGCAAAAAATTACACCCTTACTTTAGTTTAATACAAAACTGCTTCTCATGTCAGGTAGAATATCTTTCTGTTGAACGAAAGGTTACAGAAATGTTCCTATTAAAATTCAAAAATATCTTTATTGACTCATAATACTTTTTCTGTGTTTGGGTTGATGACAGCTTTTCCCTTATGTGACAAAAATATGTTCTATCATAGTTTGGCAGGTTCAGAATGTATATTTCAAATGTCAATGAATAGTAAGGGCACTGTAAAAATATATTTTCACCAGAGTGTACAGTTACGCTAATCAGTCAGACTAGTAGATATTTGAAAGGGGTGTATTATTACTCATTTGGCCAACAGAGAACTTTTAGACATACATAATTACTTATTATTTATTCAAACCCAATATTATATGTTCCTGACTAACTCTGATGGCACATAATTTCATCTAATAAGAAAATCAGCTTAAATCAAACCATAGTAACACAATAGTAACTATTTAGAAACATATTTCCAATGGTCCTTCACATATGTGAAAAGAAATATGCCAGCACTGCTATTTGTGTATAATTATATTGAAATTATACTTTTGGTTAGGTTCAGTTACTAAAATCCAATTCACATACTATTCTGTAGATGTATTATAGTTAATAGCATATATAACAATTGTTCTACTGTACAGTAACTGTATTAGTTATAATGTATATTATACTTGTTTTCCCCACAGATCTGTTAGATCAGTTACCCCTTCACATGGACCTACTAGTGTCAATAATAAATATACATCTTACTAGCTATATTTCATTGGCATTTTATGAGATTAGTATTTGCATTTTGTAAAGAATAGCCATATTTTTTATATATAGAGTGCTATTTATTTTACTAGGAGAACATTTTTATTTTATTACTGTTAACAAACATTGCATCTGCTTACAAAAACAGCTGTAAAGGAGGGCTAGAGTTAAAAATAAACATGCAATTAGGAAAATCTTGAGTAAGGTTAGCTATCAATTCTTATTCATTTATACTTAATTTATAAGCCTGAAGTTATCAGGAACTCATAGAGCTAGTACCTGTTCCACAGAAAAAAATAATTCATGGTAGGAGAAAATTCATATTTTTATCCGTTTCAGAGACAAGGATCTAAGGCATACACAGTGGGTGCATCTACATGTGGCCATACAGAGCCATTGTTACTGCCTTTTGGAAGTACTAAAAGACGGCACAGTAACAGCCCATACTGTGCTATGCCAGTGGCTCATGGTTATTTGTGGCCATTACATTGCTGTAGCAATGCACTATAGTAAGGGAGTGCATTGCTGTAACAATATAGCGGTGGTTTCACAGTTTTTGCCACAGATACTATGGCACCATAGCACATCGCTATGGTGCCATAGTGTCTTGTATAGACATGCCCAGTGAAGCCCAAATCCTTAAAGATATTTAGATGTATAGCTTACTTTGATTTCAGTTTTTGCTGACTGCAGCAATAACAGTCTCTTGACACAAAGATGACAATCTTCCAGTAAATAGAAAAGTCACTTGTGAATTCATAGGTTGCAGTACAAGTTAGTTAGGCACTGACATACCTATGAAGATCTGGACCTCAGTGATTCGACCAACAAGAAACCTGTTGGAAATGTGAAAATTCAAGATTCCTGAGCTATAAAGTATATTCACTTGGTACAAGTGACTGCACGATGTACAAATTTTTTGTTATTCAGGCCCCAAATGCTAAAATCTAAATTATCCCTTCTGTTACAAACACTTTAAACTGTAGATCTAGCACAAAGTTGAATAGAAAGCCAACTCAACTATGCCTTGGAGAATTATCTCAGAATGTAGTATCTTTCATTACTATGGAGATACCAGAATGAACACCTGAGAACATCAAAGTAGAAACATCTTAAAATCAAGTGAGCACAGAAGGCCTGGTCCCAAGCCCTTGAAATAATTAGAAATAGCTCCATTGACTTCAATCAGCCAGCCATATTCTCTTCTCCCCTCAGTGGTTTAGACAATGTACTGTGGAGAAAATTCTTAATCTTAAATGTGCCAATAAGTCTCACTATGCACCCTTTGACCACATCAATGCAAAAGTAATAATATTATGCTGGGTGCATCTACATGTGAAATTAAGGTGATGCAATAAACTTGAGCAGCTTGAATTGCAGTCAACTGCTCCTGTGCACAGCATCTGTATGTGCACCCAGGGGGGACAGCAGCACTTTGAGTAGGGGTGGAGCAAGCCCTCAGCTGGCTGGGCTGACTTGTTGTAATTTACACCCCCAGTCACCATGTGCATTTCAGCTCAGTAAAATACTCCTACTCCACCATAAGATAGTACCTTCTCTAACAGTACTATCCTGCAGCAGTTAATTAGTTTACTGTGCCCTAATACCAGCACACATATAGACTGTGACACTTTACTGTGGAGCTAATTAGTCTACTCTTCAGTAAAGCACATGTAGATGCACCTGCTGTTAATAAAGTGAATTAATATTCCAGTCAGTGAGCCCTGATAAAAAAGATCATAGGTGCCTAATAAGTAGAAATAATAACCCACAAAAGTCTGAGTACAGAGGCCTTCTGTAGGCAGTTAATTTTCTATCGGGTCACTTGGTCAATAAAACCAGGACAATCCAGGAGCTTAGTCAAAAAAAACAAGACATAAAAACATGTGGAAACAACAAGAAAAGCAATAGAGTTGGACATGAAACATGACTGACTGAAATATTTATACTTAAACAATTTTCTGAAACTCTGGTATTTACACATTAATGTTTTCTTCTTTACAGGGAAAACAAGTTTTTAAAAAGACTTTAGAATTTTTACTTAAAAGTAAAATCCTGCTTTGATATTTTGAATTACTATAGTAGTATATCAATGTCATGCTTTCTACTGTGACCTAGAAGAAATGTTTTAAGCACTAACCTAGCCCTTAGAGACTGGACAATTATTTTTTCCAGGGATATGATGGCTTCAGCAATGGGGCTGTATCCCAGTGTTCTATTAAATGACTGTGAGACACCATTCAAGTGTTCATATTTTATCTACAATTTTATCATTGATTTAATTAGACACTGCCAGTTATAAAACAGAGTGTTTTGATCCCCAGTAACTATCGTATATCATGTATGTTATGACAGCAATAAGAAGGCCCATTCAGAGATCTAAGGAGCCCATAATGTCCTCACTTCTTCTTTGGAATAATCTGCCTCTCATCACCAGTTTGGAAGCTGAATAAATAGCCTTCATGGGCTACTCTAAACCCCATTCAAATAGGTCAGAGTAGATAAAGAGAAGTAGAAGAAAAGAGCCATATCTCTCCAAAATGCCATCTGTCCCCTCCTCCTCTTCTCTCTTTTTCTCTCTCTCAAAAAAAGTTCTAACCAATAAGTCCAAACCAGAATGGAAAGAACATAGGATATAGGAAACCAGAGGATATAAGAGACAGTGGCAATGCGTAGGGGCCCTGTGCACCCCCGAGAGCACTGGTGTACCCCCAGACAGCTTACGCTCCCCACTTAGGCAGTGGACAGGGGGAGCAGGTGGGAGGCCTGGTGCCCACCCCCATGAGCACTGACCAGGGAGTAGGAGCACCAGACAAAGCTCCTCGGCCACTTCTGGGAGCGCCGCAGCCACTTCCTGATCAGTGTGATCAGCTGCAGGGGGACCCCGCCTCCTGGTCAGTGAGATTGGCTGCAGGGGAACCCCTTTGGTCAGTGAGATTGGCTGTGAGGAGACCCTCCCCTCCCAGGTGCTGACTGGTTTCTGGGGGAGCATATGCCCCCACTAAGGTAGTACCAGTCACCCATGATAATAGGACAGAACCTCAGCTGTCTCCCTCACTTGCCCCTTGCTCTTTGGTCCCCAGGGAGCCTGTATACCTCCTTTATCAAGAGTAGCAATCTGGGGAGAACATAAAGGGGAATGGAACGTGTATTATAGTTCTTTCTGCACACTTTCATAACCGTATAGGACTGAGTAATATTCTAGCTTTCCACCTATTTCCCCACTGGAATCAGAAAATGGAACTATAGCAAAAGTATACACACGCAAGCTGTCTTTAATCAAAAAAGTTTAGGGATCAATAGGAGTGAAGCCATAACAGTACACACTTCTGTGGAGGATATGTGAGCTCATCTGGTATCCCACCTAATTATTCAGACCATCAATTTATAACAAAGTTCACGCTGCCATGTCTTCACTGCTGCTTAGAAGCCAGCTAATAAGAGTAAAAGTAACTACATTAGAGGCAGTTTAGCTGTAGCTGAAGTATTGACAAAGTTGGAAGTGCATTCATCCTAGTTTGGTTGCTTTTCTAGATTCTTAAATTTATCAGATATGGCTGCATGTCTAGATAATTATGAATTAGGCAGTTCCCAGATGGGTACTTCTTTCTCTAGTAATTTATTTTGTGTTCTTTCCTAGCTAGAAACATTTTAAAAAATTTCTCTTGATCTGAGAACATACAAATTCAGTTTTACCCAGAGACAATGTATGAGCCATGTTATTAGCAGCTGAAAAAAGGGATTATAATACAAATCCTGAAGGTTTCCTTACAATAAGTGTAACAGATGCTTGGTTTTGCCATATTGTTCCTTATACTTGTGAGTTGTGTTTCCCCACTTTTTCACATTAGATGAAGCAGAGAAAAGATGGCACTCAGTTTTCAGAAAGACAAATAATTTTTAAGATTTCAAAAAGACAAATTCCCTTGTAACCAATTTTTCTTTTTTCTATCAGAGAAAACAAAGACAAACCAGTCTGCTGGAAACAGAATTACATCCTGGGTAAGAGTTTAAAGATATTTTGTAGTTATAACTGTAAAGGAAATTGCCCTACTATCTTTCCATTTCTCCTTGACACCTCTCAAAAAGAACATCAATATTTCTGTTAAGGCACAGCTATACTTGACTACTGTGATATTGCTATTTCTCTTCTCTCACTGTTAATTATTTTCTTCTGTATCTGGCAATTTGTTTTCCCAACTGATAAATAACATCAATTTAAGAAATGCTGCAATAATGCAACTGCATGAATATATTTAGCATATAGAAAAATTGTTTTACTTTCATTATTATAATGGAACTATAATCTGATTTATAATATTATTTGCTTCTAACACCAATTCATTTTTTTCAACAGGAAATTTGCTGGTGTTGAAAAGAAACTAGTCAATGTTTGATATTATGACTTTTTATTTTCTCTAAATTAAAATTACATTTGCCATGGCATTGTGAAAAAATTATGGATGGATCTGAATGGAAACATCACCTCTTACTTCCCAATGAAACTTTAAATACATTTTAGAGTACACACTTTAGCACCCAATACCTAGAAGTTACATATAATCTGCCTGCAGAAAATAAAAATAAAATGCTCTGTTCATGTGTGTGTGTAAATATACTGTGTGTGTGTGTGTACATATATACACACAATTAGATGCTCTGTGCATGTATGTATAAATACACACATGAACACAGCATCTAATTGTGTACACACACACACCCTATTTAATTTTCTACAGGTAAACTCTTTATGTGCCATTTGCATTTTTGTGCTCATATATAGATGTGCTTTTATAACCCAGACATACAAGAAAATTTAAGGGTCTTCTACATGCAACTGATAGTTTTAAATACACCACCATCATAAGCAAGTGATGGCATTTATTACCTATGCACACTCTGGTGAGACACCAGCTGGGATGACCCCGTTAAGGCAAAGTGGGCAGGGAGGAGGTTAATTCTTCCCTTCTTCCCCACCCCAGCCAGGGTCTGCCCGTTTGCCAGAGAGCAGAGGGAAGGGGGCTGCGGTGGTGGTCCATGGGGCTGGCAGACCCTGGATGCAGAGCAGAAGGAACAGAGGGAGGAATTAACCCTTCTCCCTGCCCCTTTCACCTTAAAGAGGCCATGTTGGGGTTCTGTTCCATGCTAGCAGGGACTCCTCCCCCCCCCCTCCTCCCCCCAGGACAGAGGGGGTGGGCTATGTACAATGCTGAAGGGGGACTCCTCCTCCTCCCACTTCCCACCACCACCATGGGGTGGGGAGGGGGGGTCTGCAAGGCTGCCCAGCCCTAGAAGGGGACTGTTCCCTCTGCTGCTCCCCATCACATGGAAGAGGGCTGTATGCAAGGCTGCCCAGTCTCAGAGGGGGACTTTTCCTCCTGCTCCTGCCCCCCCACAGAGCAATGAGGGGGGCTCTGTTCAGTGCTGAGGGGTACTCTTCCCCCTCCTCCTCCTTCCCCTGGCCCCTGCCACCATAGGGCAGGGAGTAGGGGCTCTGTGCAGCACTGCCCAGTCCAGCCTGGCCCAGCTGGGGCACAGGGAGTGGCTGTAACTGAGCTGCAGCTGCCAGGGGTGGCTGGGCAGTGGGCTAGCTGGGCTGGCTCAGAGGTGTTGTGGAGGCTTTTGGGTCCACAACCAGCCCCTGTGGTGGGCAGCTACCAGGCCCACCAGCACCTCCAAGCTGGACCAGCTAGCCCCCTGCTGGTCTGAGCCAGGCTGCTGAGCTGCATCTGCTAAGGGTGGCCTCGGCCCTGCAGCCTGGCCCAGCCTGGCCCAGACCCACCGTGCAGCTGCTTCGACTGGAGCTGAGTGAGGCCAGCCCAGAACATGGCGGCAGGACCACCCTGGAAGCTACAGCTCAGTTACAGCAAGTCCTTGTAGCCCGGCTGGACTTGGTCAGGCAGCACGGCACAGAGCCCCTCCTCCCCATGCCATGGTGCCAGGGGGTGGGGGGCAGAGGAGAAGGGGGGGAAGAGTCCCCTCCCAGAGCTAAACAGAACCCCCTTCCCTGCTCTGCTGTGGGGGTAAGAACAGGGGGAAGAGTCCCCCTCTGGGGCTGGGCAGCCCCACAGAGCCCTCCTCTCCACCCCATGCCAGCAACGGGGAAGAATGAGAGGGAAGATCCCAGCAGCACTGAACAGAGGCCTCCTCCCCACCTGCAGCAGTGAGAGAGATGGAGGAGGGGGAAGAGTTCCCCTCTAGGGCTCGGCAGTGCTATGTACTGGGATTGCTCCCAGCTGTCAGGGAGATGCTGAGGCAGGCAGAACTCTCTCCTCCTCCCCTGCCACAGCAATCTAGCCATGCTCCCTCTTCCCCCACCCTCTGAATCCTGCAGGCCAAGGTTGGGGTTTAAACCTCTCCTCAGGTTTACTCAGGCCTGCTGAGGCCTGGCCATGCCCCCCCACATCAGCTCAGCTTCCCTGTGGAAGGGAAGGGCTGCTCTAGTGCCCCTGGGCTTCTGGCCTGAGCCACTGCAGGCATGTGACTGCATTTCTTGAATGAAAGAGGAACAACTATCTACTTGCAAACTGGTTCAATCTCTGCAGGTTAGACTAAACTGCAAAGATTGAATCAATTCAGGCTTGGGCTTTTTGAATGTCTGCCCTTAGCCTTTGTATTCAGAGATGAATTTCATTCTAAGAAAACACTAAACAAGAAGGTATATATGCATGCATTCAACTGAAAGCCAAATTGAGGCCTCACTACATAGCAGAACTATAATTTCCCATGCATTTTTCTCAGCTTATCTCTGTTGAGAAGTCAGTCTTTCCTCCCCACCCCACCGAACACTGCTTCTTTCAAGCTACTTTGACTCTGCTATATGAGCTATATTTTGATTGCTTTGATCCTGGTGTTTGCAAATCTTCTTTTCTTGTTAAGATTTTTGGCTACTCCACCCTACTCCGTTGGCTACTCAATTTTTAAATTGCCAACACTCTTGATTCATGTAATGTATGTACAAGAAATCAAAGCGCAGCATGTCATACTTATAAGTATTGTATGTTGCTGCCAAACTTCAGTAAAGTCTTATAGTATATTTTCCAGGATAAAAGACATTTTCTTTGTGGGTTTCTTATATTGGAAAGAATTGTTTCCATGCCTATCCACATGCATTATTCTTGTATTGTGTTTAGCCCCCAGATCCCAGCTTTCTGGACATCCCTCCAGCTCATTTTCATTTTCCCCTGCTTCTGAGTTGAGTTCTTTTATGCCTGCTCAGTTTGCATTATTGCACCCTGAAGTCACTGCTGAGTACTCAAATCTCTATCTAGAACATTCCCATAGCCTTTCTCCCTCAGCAACCTCTATTGCTAAGGCTGGAGGAAGGGTCAATGATGGAAGACCAACCCAAAGAAGGTAAGTAACTCTACAGAATTTTAAAGAGATAGTAGTTGCATGGCAGATGTAACAGTGAAGGATTTAAAACACTGGAGAAAGAACAAGAAAATATATGGTAATTTATAGGCATCCCAGAAACAATAAGATAAGTAATCTAGGACACTGAAGGATCTGAAATATTGTTTTCAAGGCCTAGAACAGCTTAAAATCAAACAACTTGAACTTCCATTTCTTATTCCTTGAGCCACAAGCATTAGCACCATTAGAATGAATATGATTTCTTGGGTGACCAAAGATTCAGGGATGTCATCCAAATAATTTATTTAATAAAGATTGGAATGCTAAGCAACCAGTTTATGCTCTATCACCATTGCAAAGCAGCCCTGAAGCTGGTACACCTGACTGATTGCTAATCCATTGTAAAAGAATCTCCAATGGGGCAGAACTGATAAAAGAACTCCTACTTAACCAATGTTCTCTGATTCTAACCTAGGAAAAAGGAATTACTGTTAGGGTGTATGCAGTATAATAGAGCTAAATGTCTTTGTTATATACATGCACATACATGCAAGAAGCCTGCTCTGACATGCTGGAAATCCACAGCATTGGAGCAGACTCAATTAATTGTGTCTGCTGGAGCATGGAAATTGATGTGCTCTGGAATCACATGCATCAGCATCACCGTGCGTCTCCGCACTGACAAAATGGCAGCAGGGCGCTTTGAAATAAAACACATCCAATGAGCTTTAGTTCAAAGCGCGCCACTGCCTTTTTTTCAGCACAGGGATGCATGGCGATGCTGATACACATGACTCCTGTGTATTCAGCACCACATCCCAACACATGTAAAAATGCCCTAAATGGCATATTTGACCCCTGCCCTTTTGCTAAGGAAAATGGCTTATTGATGCAATATTGCATTAATGCAAATACATCTTTGAACCTCTTTTCCTGAGATGCTCTCCTCAGGCATAACCAAAGTTCTGGACCACAAAGCATAATTGAAATATTAGACAGCTTGTTGCTTTAGTTGTCTGTATTAACCAAGCTAAATAGTGTCGCAACAGTTGAACTCACTGAACTAAAACTGAAAAGAGAATAGCCAAGGGAGAATGTCAGTGTTACCGTGATTCACTTGGAAGAGAAAAACAGCCAAAAGATGCAAACAGTCCACTTGAATTCCAGTGTCACGTTTCACTTCATGAATACAGCAGCTCTAAAGACTGGAACTGTTTCTGAATTAGATGACAATATTAATTTTCCTGATTTTATCTTTCAAATATGAATATATAACAGACACAACTAAAGAGTAGCTTTTTCTATGCTACAGTATTTGTAATCTGTATATTTTATAACACCAGAAAAAGGTTGCATTATATCATATTAAGCTGTAGCACTACATTATAGACAGTACCCTGAAGTACCAGGTAAGCATATGTCCACTAATTTTACAGTAAGCATTTTAGTGAACACTGCTATAAAATATTAAATTAGATCCTACTCCACCTGCATAAAAATGAGCAATGACTGTAATGCTTACAATCTACATTCCATTTTAATTAGAAATTACAGCTAAAATATCTGCATTGTTAGACTTGTAGATTGTCATTCTATCCTTTCACATGCATGGTTTTATATACTTGCACACATTAAAAATCCTTGCATTTCTGATATAAATTTTCACCAGATGCACTTAAGGTTTCTTTTGTCTGTACAATAAATATTAACTGTGAAGCTCACTGGAAAATTAAAGTGGTTCCTAAAGCTGACTGTCCTTGGATGATGTACTATATATGAACTGTGTCCTCTAGGAATTATTCCAGTCCCTGAACATCATACTTTTTGTAACCAAATATCAAAACATGTTTTCTTCCAATATCTAAACAATAGTCCATATATACATTTTCTTATGGGTGTTCTATTTAGCTGTTACTTTAGCCGATACAGTATATAGAGATAGTAAGAGCATACACCCCTATAAAAATAACTTATTGCTGTAGCTTATCACTTCTACAGGCTCTTTTCCTGCCTCTATCTCCATAACATATAAGCAACTTAGCATCTTCTAAAATTGGTTCTTCTCAGGAAATGAAGGCAGAGAGAGAGTCTGGAAGAAAGTGTGGGGAGGATTGTGGGTGTATAGAAGAGTGGGGTTTTGAACAGGAGTGGTAAGGGAATTTCATGTATGTATGCCTATGTCTATCCATCCATCTCCACAACTGTATGTTCATACCAGAAAAGCAAAGCTATAAGAAATGCCCTTTACAAGGGTAGCAGAAAAGGTGGTTAGTTCCTACAGGAGTCCAGTCCATGATCTGCCCTCAAGAAAGCTCTGTTCCTGCACAGAGATACCCTCTCCTTTTTGTTGACAGTTCCATTGTATCTTAGGAGGGGAGTTGTTGAACATTGCCTTCATTTTGGAGCTTTAAGGCAATTTATTTTTGGATATTTAGTGGCCAGTGTTCAGACAACATTACAGATCAGGACCAAGACCTTGGATAATAATCAGTATTCTATAGAAAACCAGCACAGACACGCAGGGTAGCCTGTGTTTCTAAGATGCCTTGCTGCAATATTCTACACTGCTAGTTTCTTATGGACTGATTGCTTCTTGCCAAGGAATATTCCATTACTGAACTCAAGCCAGTGGGTGATAAAGGAATAAATAACTCAGTCCAGATCATTGTCTGCTAGAATGGAATTTTCTCTCGATCCAAGAATGTTAAAAACATCTTTGAAGATGCCTCAGCAAGGAACCAAGGACCACACCTAAAATAATGTCTAAATTCATCACTTGTATGTATGTACCTTCAACCCAGAAGATGACACCATAACTGCAAACTCTAAGGGGTTTCATTTGCACTGGCTAACCTGTCTCACTCATATCATGTTCAGCTTCAAGAAGCTGTTCTTCATGCATGAGCTGAACTCCTCCAAGCAGTAAGCTATCTTGGTGGCTGTATAATTGTGGTCAAGAGATGGATTACTGCAGGCATTTCAGTCTGTATCATTAGAGATCTACTTAATTCAAGGAGGCGAATGGCCAATTTTGCAGGCAGATCCCGAGGCCAGCTGCCACTTTCACAGGCTGAGCACAGCAGGCCCCCTACCACACCTCTGATTGGCCAATGGGACCTGATGACCCTGCCCCTCACTGCTGGTTGTGAGTTTGTGAGGGTTGGCTGCCATGCCACCTCACCTCTCTGCCAATTGGTGGAGAGGGGCAGGGCCACACTCTCAGCCCATCAGCAGTGAGAGACAGAGGTGGCAGCAATCTTGCTGGCAGCCCTTCATGCCACAGCCCCCTGCTCCTTACCTCTCAGCGGGCTGCATGGCTGGGCTGCAGCACCATGAAAACTGTTATGTCTTTCTGGGGAGCCAACTTTTTATTTTCAGTAAGATTTTTTTGCAGTAGCAGCAAGCATACCAACATCAAGGAGCCCATCATTTTTCACCAACTCCACCCAAATCACAGTTTCCATCAAAACTATGCAATAGCATATTCAGTAGGTACCCATGTATCATGTTCTCTCTCCTGTTCTAATGGCTGCATGTGGATGTTGAATAGGTCTAAAAAAATTTAACCTTGCAGGATTCTATGTTCAGGCTAGGGGCAGAAATTCAATTTTCCATCACTACTACTTGTGTGAACCCTTGTCAGAAAAGACAAAAGTCTTGAAACATAAATGTATGTTTTATCAGCAATATCTTTTGGTCATCAGTGTTGAATGCTGCAAAAAGATGAGTGTGGATATCTCCATTCATCCATCAGAAGCTGGAGATTATCCTTCAGTGTAATTAAAGCTGCTTCTATCCTATATCTTGGTCCAGTTTGTGCTGGGATTACAGTATTGGTTTTGGACAGATGAGCTTGTAATAAGCCTTAAACTGTCTTCTGTTTTGAGTAGATCAAATATTGTAATTTTTCAGTCATACAAGAGAAGAAAATTAGGGCTAAAACAAATCTCTCATTTTTAATGTTCAAGAGCTTTTAACAAAGGTTTTTCAATTATAATTTTTTAGGAAATTCTTACATATGAGGCAGCTTACAGCTTGTATACATATCAGGTCCCTCTTCTGAATCAAATAATATTAAAATTTCTTAAAGCAAAAAAGAAAAAGTGGTAAGGCACAGAATTAGGGGTCCACTGATAGAGATTTTGTTTGCCTGATACTGATGGCCAATTTTTAATGAGCCGTGTCAGCCAATACTGATCTGTTTGCTAAAATGCGGCCCGGCACCTTCAAGAGCAGCATCTATCTGGTAAGTCTGTTGTGGGGAAAGCGGCAAGGGGGGAGGGAAGAGGCATGGGGGGGCAGATCAAGGCCCCTGCAGTGAGGGAGGGCGTGGGAGTGGGGCTCGGTTAGGTGCTGCCCAGATGGGACAGGACAGGGTGTGAGATGGAGCTGCCGCTCGTCTGGGGGACATGGAGAGGGGTGGTGGCTTCCACTGCTGCACATAACCTGGGAGGGCATGCGAGGCATGTGCCCCCCAGATCTGTGCACAGGTCAAAGTCAGGCTGCCACTGCAGGTGATGCCAGGCTCTTTCTGGTGGAGGGCTGCACTCGGGGCAGGTGGAAGCACCACTGGGAGGGAGGCTACTGTGAATTTTGGAGTAGCTATAGCCCCCCGTGTAACCTGCCTGCCCCCTCCCCCACCAGGAGGAGCCCAGTTCACAGTGGCAACCGACCCTTATCCCATGCACAGTTTGGAGGAGCACATGCCCCCCATACCCTCCTGCAGTACATGCAGAAGCAGGAGCTGCCCCCCCCATCCCCAGGATGAGCTGTGGCTCCGTCCCACACACTGCCCCACCCCAGCTGTGCAGCACCTGCCCCAGCCCCAGCATAAGTCCAACTCCCTCACCACGTGGCCTCTGTCTGCCCCCCACACACAACTTCCCCCAACAAACTTACCAGCTGAATGCCACTCTCCATGTTGCTGGGCTGCGCTCTTGGTGGCCTATGTGCTGTGCATCCACACAGCATTTATTGGTGACATTATCAGCCACATCAGCCAAAAAAAAGCCTATTACTGGTAATGTCAATTTTCCTTTTATCAGTTCTGATAAGGTACAGAACCAATGTATTGGTGTACCTTGACACAGAATGATACATGTATGGGGAAATTTTCAAATAAGCAGTGCAGGTTACAATATAATAAAGCTAAATATCCCTGTTGTAAAGGAATCTATGCTTACAGCCTCTTAGGCCTACACCAATTTCCATTAATGTCAGTGGGATTTTGCATAAGTATGGTAGTCAAAAAAAACACAAACCTTTTTGCAAGAAAAGGCATGTCAGAAACATATTCCAGTTATCATAGTTGAGCAAGAATGGTGCTGCTGATGGGCCAAGAGCAGTGCATATTCAAGTGAAAGGTCTCTTTTGACAGAGCATACACACAAGATATAAGGCAGGGAGGAAAAAGTAAATCATGCAAATGCTATAATTTGCATAAAGCAGAATAAGAAAGGGTCAGGCAGATGAGCTGTAATCCCCATATGAAGATTTTTTTAGTAGGCAGAACAGTTTAGAACAGCCTTCAGGACCACAATGTGAACAGCCAAAGAATCAAAGGACTGTGACTTCAGCATTATAATAAAATACAGGCAGTACTCAACTTAAGACATTTTGAGTTACAATGAATGGTACACTTATGATGTTTATAAATTGACACCCTGCTTTGACTTTCTGACGTCAGTTTTGACTTTACAACACTTGATCTGATGCCACACCATGCTAGTGAACAACTTTGCCGTGTCACCCATCTTCATGGAGAACATCTGATCAAACTTCCTTGGACACTTTTTTTAAGAAAGCAGACAAGACTCCTGAGAAGACTTCATCCAAAAACCCTTCAAAAAATTCAACCAAGAGCCCTTCAAAAAGTCCAGCTATTGCCCTGTGGGGTCAGGCCAACTCTCAGGATCTCACTCTCTGCGCTGTTAGACAGGACGGTGTGACAAAATCACACCTATACAAACACACAAATCAATTAGGTGCATACACACACATACGCTGCCAGCTCAGGCACATACACATCCAAACCAGCCTAGGCACATGCATACCTGTCACCAATTCAAGCACATACACACTAAAAATTAGACAAAAATCAATTGTCAATACCCGCACACTCAGTACACATACACAGATCACTAATTTGTATATCATGCACACAATTATACACACACACACACTCACCACTTTATACACATACAACCCACGTACACATAAGTAAGTTCCTAACTTGGATGGTACGGTATGTATGTGTGTGCTTGGTGTACCTGGGATATGTGGGGGAAGGTTAAGGTGAGAGAAAGAGTTAAAGTGTAGGGAGTGAAAGTTGCCAAAACCAGGATTAGAACTGGTGCACTAGAGAGAAGCTGACTGAGGAACTAAGGTTTGGATTTACTTAAGATCAAGTGGCCCCAGGTTTACTCAAGGTCACTAGTACATGGGAGGGGGGGAAAAAAGAAGCCTGGTGGAAGGAGGAGACAGCCAGGAAAGAAACTGAGGCAGAAACCTGGTTGTTCAGGGGAAAAGGTAGTGGGGATAAGACAGTGGCAAAGAAACAGGGGGTTTGGAGGCAGAGAGGAGCTCAGGACAGGTGTTGGAGGTGGTAGTGAGCCAGAAGCAGGAGGAGAAATGAGACAGAAATTAGAGGGGCGAGGAGCAGAGATTGGAGCAGGGCTGAACCATAGTAAAGCAAAATCCAACTCAGGGGTCCAAATAACAGGTTTATTAAACAGACAACATGCCACACAGCCCCATGAAGGTATTGGTTCACACATGCACACACACACACACAAGCACTCACAATGGCAGCAGGAGAAAGAGACTCAGTGGAAGGGCTGGGGTCCAGATAGGGAAGAGAAACAGAGTCCAAGTCCTTGGTTGAAGAGAGGGGTGGGGGTGGTAGCTACTTATCCATGCTGGAAAGGGGTCTTTGTCCAGTAGTTGTTGTCCAGAGGGGGGTCTCTGGCATGACCTCTGGATGGATAGGTGGTGTGGCATGGTGCTGGTCCAGATGGAGAGGGTGTCCCAAGGGGTCAGTGTCCACTACCCCTTTTTATGGGGCAGACTACCTCTGATCTCCTATGGGGAGGGCCTGTCCAGACAAAGTCAGTCCTGTTCCAGAGGGCTCCAGGTGTTCTTACTGAGCATGTGCAGCCATAGCACAATGGTGGGTTGCCTCATCTTTTGTTTCTTGAATGCTGAGGGTGGTTCCAAGGGCTGGGTCATTGGTCCAGGTATCGGTGTTGATGGTTTGGTCATTCAGAGGGAGCTATTTTTAGACCTACTGCCATTGTCTCTCAAGCACACTCATTCATCCCCATTCATTCATGAACCAAGTTACATAGGAGTGGCAGAAGTGAGCCATGGGTTACACAGCTGGGCCTGGGAACAGGATGGAGACTTGACAAACAAAATGGAGACTTGACATGACTTATGCTAACTGACATATGTAGGTCTAAATCATATAGTACCAGTAAAACAGTTCTGTAGAACAGTAAAAATCAATATAAACATAATAATTATACGCAATATCAAAGGAGAAAAAACAAAACAAATAGAACTTGCTACCCAAATAAAATGCTGAAGTTTATCCTATGTCTTACCTCACTAATACTTATCTATAGGGAATAGAGAGGGAAAGAAAACATCATAAATGGTTGGGGAAGGGGAGGGAATTCATTTTAAAAGAAAAACAAGAAAAACTGGGGGTTACACAGCAAAGTCGCCCGAAAGAAGTCCTTCCAAATCAAGACGATTGCTATTTCCAATATAAATATATTAATGTCACTATATTACTCATCTATAGTTGATTAAGTACAAAATTCTGAGTTATTTTTGGTGAAAATTGGTGCAATTTGGTGAAAATTGAAAATTTCAGGAACCAATCCCCCATTTATAACTTTGTTCATATAGAACAACCAGTTCCGAGTTATGACATTTCAACTTAAGACACAGTTTTCAGGAACCAATTGTGCTGTAAGTCCAAGGACTGCCTGTACATATTCCTTATTCTTACTTAAATGCTACACCAGCCTCTTTTTTGATGAACCTCAGAGGATTATCAATCCATCACAGTCATTTGCGGGGTCTGACCCAGATGTTTAAGGGTATGAAGGTACCAAACTCCTATTGAAATCGATGGGTTTTGAGTGCCTATGATTTTCAAAAATGCATCCATAAGCTAATTAAAGCTTATTGAAGAAGCTAAATAAGTGGTCATATATCTAGATAATGTCCAGGTACAACACGTCCCACTGAGACTAGGAAGAAAATAGATCACCTCAATTCATTATCTTCAAATACCTAAAGAGATATTAGAAAGAGGATTACAACAAGGATGTGGCTATAGAGGGCAGATCTATGACCAATGTTTTCAAGATGCAGCTGAGGAAATTTAGGTTAGGGATTAGGAAAAACTTTCTGACTATGAGGATAGTTAAGTATTGAAACAGGTGGTATAGAGAAGTTATGGAATCTCTATCCCTGGAAATTTTCATGAGCAGTTTAAACAGACATTTGACTGGGATGGTTTAGTCAGGAGCAGCACGCATCTGTTCAAGTGGTCCTCTACCCAGGATCTCTTGAACATATATTGACAACATCTCATAGAAACAGGATGTGGGCTGCCATGGTTCCCTAGCTTTACCTGTGTTAGGGCTGTATCATGGTTGATAATAGTCTTATGTAGGGTTGAGATTATAGAGTGTATAAGATGGTTTGGATACAGATGATCCTGCCTCAGGCAAGGGGTAGAACTAGATGACCTCTGGAGGTCTCTTCTATCCCTACTTCTCTATGTTTCTATGATCTGGGAGAATTCTCCCTAGTTTGTTCTCCTGGTAGAAAAACTTACTCTGAGATGCCTGAACAGATATTCAAATGCTGAGCCCCTGAAAAACAGAAAGCTTGCAGTTCTGACACTACATAGTCAGAGGGCTCCTTTGTACACATCTCAGTGTGATGTGTGGGCTTCCTAGGTCTGCCTGAAGATGGATGGCAGCAGTGCACAGCAGCCCTGATTGGCTGACCAAGTGTGTTTAGGGCGAGCCCCTGCAGTATAGTATGGGAATGGTGAAGGGGGCAAATTCTGTTTCTTGGTCAGCTGGAACAGAAGTTTAGTCTGAGCAACATAGTTCCCCCAGAGGGGGTGGGGAAGGAGGAGGGGAAGAATGAAGCAAAGCACTCTGGGATGCTAGAGGTCTGTGCCATGGCATTTCTGAAAAGGAAACATATAGACATTCACTGTCCCAGGAGAAATTCTCCTGGGGGTGATATAACCATGGCTGTTCCTGGGTCATTTTTCTCTCACAGCAGGCATTTTTGTTCTGGGATAAAAACCCTAAACATCTTTATACTTGTGGTTTCTACTGAGACACCAGAGACTCTCCCAGGTGAAAATGAATGTGGGTGCATAGTCAAGCAAGCAGCTAAAATAAACCTAAGCAAGGAACTAGAATAAATCTATGATTGTAGAATAAAATGGGAGACTTAGATTTTTAAAGAAGGAATGCTTAACGGAGAAACACTTTTGAGGAAAAACATTGAAAATAAATGTAGTGTTGTCATTTGTGAAGTGAGAGATTTGGACCACAATGGAAATTAAACCATTAATTAATTGAAGGTGATAATATCTGTAGGGTCTTTGCAAATGTTCCAAACTCAATCAGTGTTTCCTTCACATAGCACAAGAAATAGATCATTCATATATCTAACAAACTGAGATAAAACAAAAGAAAAAGAGTACAATAAAGTTACCAGTTTATTACTTTAAAACCTATTTTAAGTGCCATTTATATTTATTTTCATAATTTACATAATTTTATAACAATTTTCATTCTTACTTGCAAATGGAAAAACCAAATATGGCAACAAAAGCAATATTGCAAGTTATTTGTCAGAATTTTAAAGAGCTAAGCATTGCTTCATCTGACTTTTAGGCTTCATAGAAATATTCAGAGAGGTAAGAGGAATGTTAGGTAACATTAGAAATGGCCACCTGATCTAACTTAGTTCACCAAGGTGCAGACCATAGACCTAGATTGACCTAACTAGGGATTTAAGTGTGAACTGTTCAGGAAGTTCAGAAGTCAGGGGGGGGGGAGGGGCAGGCTTGCTGGGGAGGGTTGTTCATCTGAGGGAGGGAGGAGTCAGGGGACTAAAATTCCTGGTCCTGGTGAAAAGAGAGCCCCCCATCTGCCCAAGTCCCTTGAAGACCCCACTAGACCCTCTGATCCTGCTAAACTCTTCTGGACCCTACCAAACCCAACCCCCTCACACAGAGCCTGCTAGCTCCCCAATACATCCAAACACCCTACAGACCCTGTTTTCTCCCCTGATCCCACCAAACCCTCCACAGACCCCAACTAACTCCCTAATCCCACCCATAAACCTCTCTCCCCCAATCCCAATCCCCCCTGTGGGCCCCAGTTTCCCCAACTGATCCCTGTGTGGATCTGCCTGCCCTCCCAATCCACCCCACAGACCTTGCTTGTTCCCAATCCTCCAAATCCCCCCCCCACAGACTCCACTTGGACCCCCAATCCCACACAACTCTCACAGTCCCCAACAAACCCCCCATGGACCCCACTTCTCCCCTGAGCCTCCCAATCCCCCCTACAGACTCAGTTGCCTTTCTGATCCCCCCAGGGACCCTGCTTTCCCCCCGATCCCCCTGACCTGTTGCCCTCCCCAATCCACCCCACAGACAATTCTCTCCCTGCAATCCTCCCAATCCCCCCTGCTGACCCTGTTTGTCCCCCCAGTCCCCTCAAGATCCCCCACTAGCTTCCCCTACCCAAC
>NW_017728994.1:74880175-74891480 GCF_001723915.1 Gavialis gangeticus | reverse complement strand
CTTTCCCCCCGATCCCCCTGACCTGTTGCCCTCCCCAATCCACCCCACAGACAATTCTCTCCCTGCAATCCTCCCAATCCCCCCTGCTGACCCTGTTTGTCCCCCCAGTCCCCTCAAGATCCCCCACTAGCTTCCCCTACCCAACTTACCTTAGATCAGGTGGCCATTTTTAACTCAATCTAACCTCCCTTAATGGCTGTACATACCCTTGGATCCTGAATATATCCTACAAAATATTAATTATTTAGGTTAGTGCTACAACTTTAAAAGGCATCATTAAAAATAGACTAAATTTTGTAGATTTAGCTAGAGAAAAGCAATTAAGCCTTCTATAGCAAAATGTTAATATGTTCATAATTATTAGCAGGCAGTTTCCTTTGTTAAGTATTAAGCAGATATGAAGCAATCAATTTTGCTAACTACAGATAAAATAGTAGACAGCATGTCCCTTTTTTGGCAAAATTTACCTAAGTACATTTGATTTTAGTGTCAAGAATTTGGCTACAATGTGACCTGATCTTCCTGAGGTTATAGAGGAAGAGATGAGCCCACACAATTTTACAATGCCCGAGTTCTGTCTAGGCCAATAAACAATGTGCTTCCAAACCCATCACAACCAAAAGCATTCCTACAGTACAGCAATAAAAGAAAATGCAATTTTTGCAAACATGTCATCCATACAGTATCTTCGAGGGAAGAAATGAGTTAGTGAAATGTTTTTTGAGCTCTCAATTTTCTCTTTTGAACGCAGATCCACTTCTGTATTTTTAACTGCTTTGCAATAAATATATCTTAAATTAAAATAATGTTCTACTCATCTACTCTGCCTTGCCGATGAAGATTAATGATTCTCTTTGTACCATAAAAGTAGTATATTTGAAATAAATATTTTCCCTTTATGGCCCACTTTCCTCTGCCCACATATACATGACAATTACTGCCAGCACCCAGCTGCCTACTTTTTCTAACTTGGATAACTCTTTTAACAATTTTAAAAACAAAGGTGTTGTACAATAATAAAAAAAAAACACTTCCCTATATTGACTTTTCCATATCAAGTGAATGTTATTAATTCCATGGGAGAGAAAATTCTTAGAAATATCTATCCTCCTCTAATACTTTCTCCAAGGTAAAATCACAGCATTCAGTGATCTTTTCACCCTCTGTGTTACACCTATAAGAATAAAAACAATGTGGTAAACTAGGTCATTCAGTGGGTCAGGGGACTGATAATGTGATATGAAGCCATATGTTTTTATAGTCATCAGGAAAAGCAAAGGAAAACAAGAAAGATGTTATATATTAGGTGTGAATGAGGCATCAAGCGCCAATACTGAGTCCGAAAAATATACCTCTACAACAGAAAACTACTGACCATGACAAGGATTGATAAAATATTTGCTTGTAGCAAAATGGAAACATTACAAACTGCTAATACAGAAGAACAAAAATGGAGAAATGTATAATTTTGAGAAAATCTAAGAAAAGAAATGAAAAACAATGACCAAAGTTCTTACCCTAACTAGGTGGTAAATACCTCATTTGCATTGCCAGGCAATTGCCCATATGAAGCAAAGGGACCATTCAAATGAGTACAATGAATTAGGACTGTGAGAAGTTTTGGGTGCTGATTTGATTTGGAGGAGATTAAGCCCAACTCAGTGGCCAAATCTGCAAATCTGAGTCAAATCAGGGGACCAATTAAAACGTCTGAATTGATTTAAACTCTCTGAATCAATTTGGAAAAGATTCAGAGAGCTTCAGCAATTTGAGCAGTCCCCGCTGGCTGCAGCAGGGAGCTGGACCTATGCTGGTAAGGAGAGGGTGGGGGGGGAATGGAGAAGGGGGGAGGGGACCAAGGGGGCACTCCTGCCAGGCTCCATTCTCTGCCTGCTCCCCTAGCCCCCCCTAGCACTCCCTGAGCACCACCCACTGTCCCAACCCCCCCAATGGCTGTCCCGCCCAGCCCCTACACACCAGATGCTGCCAGGTGTGGGGGGGTGATCCCGGCTACCCCCTACTACCGCACGCTGCATGGGGGGATCTCTCATGAGCCCCTGGGCTCCCTCCTGCTGTCCCTGCCCCCCCCATGTGGCAGGGGGCAGTGGGAGGCAGAAGGGATCGTCCCCTGCCTGGCAGCAGCTGGTGAGTGCAGGCTTTGTTTTTTCAAAGAGCCACGAGCTGGGTGAGCAGGGCAGCCCTTGAGAACGGGCGGTGGATGTGGCCTGTGTGATTTGGAGATTCAGTTGGTTCAGCAGAAGCCAAATTTCCAAATCAGATTCAGCCGAATTGATTCAAGATAGTGATTCAAATCACTGAATTGAATCACTGTCCCCCAAATCAACCTAATCTGAATCTGAAGCAAATACTATCTGCTTCACACATGCCTACAATGAATGTCTTCCTTTATACATTCTAGATATAGGATCCTGTGACACAGGATTTAATTTACTGCTTTTAAGGCTTGCAGCTGAAAAGTATGTGATATAAGAGACCTCCTGTTGCTTGGCAGGAGTAGAATTTGAGGTGAAGAAAGTTGACCTTATTTCTGGTTGCTTTTTTTCTAAGCCGTCATCAGGTTTTTACTTATACCTTTCAGGCTTAGATCCTGCCTCTTATTGAAGACACTTGGAAGACATGAAAGCCTTTCAAAAAACCTTAAAACAACATTAAAGGATGTGTTAAAATAACAAAGTTTACCAATTTAAAAATTGCCCAGGCAACCTTAATTTGCTACTTTTGTACATTAAGTGTGGATTCTAGTCTATATGTAACGTGCATAAGGGAACATAGGAGACTAAGCGCAATTCAATTCCACGCTCCTCTGAAAAACTATTAACACAAAGGACTGTTGGGTTCTTCTTCTTGCTGTTTTTTTGTGACTCAATCTTATTGGAGTCAGATAATCCTGTGTTAAAAATAGAGGCATTAATGGATTTTCAGGGTCCTGAACAGGGTGAAATTGAATCATACTTATGTGCCTATGTCAACTTAGGTGCCTAATAAGTGAAATAGAATCTAAGAACTCATGGAATATTGCATAGGCAGGACTAGGCACAAAAATCCAACCTGCCCAGGTCCCAAAACCAGTTTAGGAAATACAAGAAAATGTTGTTCCTTCTAATTCATTCAGTGTCCACTGAACATAATGAATGAACAGGAGTTCCTATAGGAAAACATGGCATGTGATCACATAATTAAAACTGCAACCAAACTGCATACACAAGGAGGCTTGCTAAAAGTCTACTAGGCCTCAATTTAAAATATATTTTATTTTAACAAGGCAATTTTTTTTCTAGAGTTTTGAAAATAATGGGACACAATTCCAAACCCCATGTAGAGCACTAGAGAAAACCAATCATTTAATATAGGCTGAGTCATACAATACCAGATATTGAATACCATTTATTATTACATTTCCACTGACTGAAGGGTTTGGTAGTGTCTCTATTTTCTAACATACAGTACAGTACTTAGTTTTTTGCTTGTCCATGACACATTTACAAATTATTACCCTTCAAATAGAAATCTATCTGTAAATTATGAAATAAACTTGCTCCATGTTATGACTTGCCATATAAACAGGACAAATTTGTTTATAATAGATATGTCTTTTGCACTAATAAGACGGTGATCATAATTGAAATTCTAATGTTAGGACTATTTTAACCTTTGTTCTAGAGGGTTGATAGTGAGTTCCCTCTTCAAGGCTGCTATCTCTTTATATAGAGTATAGTAGGAATTATAGTTTGAGCCTATAAGCATTTACAACAGCTCTTTGATTTAGTTTTCTTTCCAGTCTTTCCACATTTGTTCATACTTCTGATTATTTCTCTTTATCTGACAAATTTACTTATATACCTTATGTCCTAGCTAGGATAACTGTTCACAGGAAGCATGTTATACATATTCTATCATTTTAAGTACCTACATCTTGTTTTGAATTTATTTTGTATCATATAGTTTTAGATCATGTTGTAATACTCAAACCAGTATCTTATTTGGGGCACACAGAGTAGAATCGCATAAAAATTCCGAAGACAAAATATGTAAAATCTGAAGATGTAAATCAAAGAGCAAAGCATAGCAAAGCCTACATGCTGCCTACCAGTGTAGAAAGAACCCTGCATAGCATGTGCAAAGGGCAAAGATTTCTTTTATGTGTGTGGGGAAATGTATGAGAGAAACACTGAGAATAGATTCAACTTCTGAGTAGCATTTCATCCATTTTGATGCATCTTTGGTGAATAATTCTTCCACACTCCAATGCCAGTGAGTGACAAAGTAAAACAAGAACTTCAGCTCTAACCCTAGCATCTCTTGAGTATGAAGAATTCCTGAAAGCCTAGTGAACACATTCAGGTGATTTCCAACTTTCCTTTCCCTATGTCTACCATTATCCACCTACAGAATTTTTTTTGTCTTGCTTTGCATTTTGAAACTTTTTAAATATGGCAGAGCAATACAATTAATGAAGACCATTTCTAAAACTCCACTCTGTTCTTTTACAGGACTCTTCTTCTTATAACATACAGTTCTGAAAGGACTATCTGCAAGGTCATGTTAACTCTGATTTGTGTGCACCTTTTCCTTTGGAGTTTTTAAAGTAGATATACAAAAATAGTGCCTTTCATGACAATGTTTTGCAGTATTTTGCTCTTTCAAAACTTCTTTCTGGAAGAAAGAAAAATAATTGGATCAGTAAAAAAAAGAAAGTAGAGGGTGTTAAAGGTAATGTGGCTTTTGACATATCCCCTTGCTCATTTGAATAGCAATTTTGTGATAAAGCATCACTAACAACGGAGCACATCTTGCACTTTATACTGGAATTAGGTATGATGCATATACATTAATATAATCATTGCTGGTTTTATTCATATTGCACTTAATAAATATATTTATTCTTTTCTTTTTTGTAGAGAAGGAAGGTGGACTCTTTCTGTGTAGTTAGCTGAAGCAAAACAGCAAAGAAAAAATCTCAATAAAGCAAAATTTAAAAGGTCAAAGCAGATAAAAGAAGGATGAGGCAGAGAGAAAACATAAATAGCTCAGCAAATTTTCTTTTCTACAAATGTGAAGGAGAAAGAGAAAAAGTTGTCAAAGATGCCGAAGTCAAGTGAAATGGAAGTTTAAAAAGCATCTAGGATCCCTAGTACAAAAAACAGAGATTAGTTCTGAAGTTACCAAGCTGTCATGTTCACTGATCATGGGAATAACAACAACAATAATGGAAAAAGAATCTGTACTACAATTGCTGTACAAATTCCTTTCTCAAAAGTAGAAGAGCATATAAAGCATGTAAGGGAAGCTGGCAGGGCAAAGGATAATAGGGTGGAACATTTTAAGGCTAGGAACAGATGTCATAGTTGTCCCAAGACCAGTGATGTCTGTGTGTGTCCTGGAATAGAAAAATCATAGGATTGGTATGTACACACATTGCTCTTCCAATCAGAGTTTAGTGAACAGCTGAATGCACTGTTGCTTTTCTGTCATTGATCCAACGATGCAATCATGGGACAACTGTTCAGACATATTTTGCAATATTCTAGGATAACACTTCTTATCTCATAAACATTTTCAGAATGTGTCCTGGGACTACAGACATAAACAATGACAGTCATACTTTGGGAGTAAATAGGCAAAAGAATGAAAGAGGATTTATGAGATTCAATTAATAAAAAATTAAAAGAGAGGAAAATAAATTATGTCAATCAACTTTATTTTATGAGAATATAGTTTCTGCAAAAATACTTGACTTTACTCATTGAAGAAATTACAAGTTTAGCCTATGAAGATAGTTGTGTAGATATAACAAATCTAGGGGTTTTTTTAAATCTAGATTTTTACATTAGCATGCCATGACATTATCATAAAAAATTAACATTGTATATTATTGACAGTACATTCCTTAAGTGAATTAAGAACTCAAACCTTGAGTCAGACCTCAAACTGTAGTCACCAAAGCGATACTGAATTACATTGTTTCCAGTGGGTTCTACAAGAGGATCAAGGATCAATGCTACTTAATGTTTTCATCAATGACTTGGAGGAAATATAAAACTATTGATGAAAAAATATATTCCTAAAATGGTAAACAATGGTGAAGACAAGAAAAGCATGCAAAGAGATGTGGGTTATTTAGCTTAGCCTACTAAAATAACATGAGCTTAAAGGGCATGTGCAGGTGAAATGGCAGCCCTAAATTGAAGCAGTGGGTTTTAAAAAACACCGCTTCAATTTAGGTCCGATTAAACCCTTGTGTTGTGTAGAGATCCCGCTGACTTACCTGCCTCTCTGGTGGGAAGGGGAGGGTGAGCTGCCGGAGGGTAGAGGGGGCCTGGGATGTGGAGGGGGCTGGTGCTTCCCTCTGTGGCACCGGCATCCCCACCAAGGCAGCACTTGCCCACAGGCACTCATCTGGGGTGGTCCCGGGGGGACCACAGCCGTGGAGGGAAACATTGGGTCTCCACACAGCTCGGAGGGTGTGGGGGGGAGCAATCAGGCTCGCTGCTTTTCTTGGGTGGAGCTCCTTTCCCTGGCTGCTGCCAGGCTGCTTGCAGGGCTTCCTGCAGAGCCACAGAGCTGCACAGAGCCCGGTGCTTCACTCCACAACTGTAGGAGCAGCAAACTAAAACTCCTTGACTCCCCAAGTCATTTAAGGTGCATTATGCTGCCAAATTTCCTACAGCAGCTGGAATTAATGTGCAATACGCCACCAAGGCGTGCAAACACCAACACCATAAAAGCTGTGCAAAAGCATTTGGCCCGCTTTAAAGTGTTGTGCACACACACCCCTTGTTTCATCTACCTACAGCCTAATATGGGAAAAATCAAGCAAGCAAAACAAACCAGGCCGTACCTATGGATTGGGGGCTACACCCTATAAAGCCATAACTCTAAAAAGAACGTGACCCTCATAGTGGGCAAATAATTCAACATGATCTCCCAATACAATGCTGTTTGAAAAAGATCTTTGGATGCATGCTCAGGGGAGTAGTAAAATGATCTCAACTCTGTTTATAGCATAAATGCGTATGGCTAGCGACAGACATTCAAAAAGCCAGAGTCTGAATTGAATCAAGCTTTGCAGGTTAGTCTAACCTGCAAAGATTGCACTGATTTGCAAGTGCACAGATATTCACATTCAATTTTGGAAATTCAAGCACATGCCTGCAGTGGCTCAGGCTAGAAACCAGGGGACACTGGAGCAGCCCTCCCTTCCCTTTGCAGTAGCCATAAAGCTGGAGGGAAGCTGACCTGGGGGGGGGGCCTGGCCAGGCCACTGCAGGGGCTAAGTATGATTGTGGAGGGGTTTAAACCCCCACCCTGGCCTGTAGGGAACCCAGCCAGGCTGTGCCTGGAGGGGTAGCAGGGAAGCAGCCCTTTCCAGGCTTGTCCCCAAAGCCAGACACTGGCAAGGGCAGCACCTCAAGCAAAGTGGGGCAGGGGATGGGGATTAAACTCCCCTATCTCTGAGAGAGCATAGGACCCCCGTTGGGGTCTGCCCAGCTTTCCTCCCTGCTCATGCTTGGGTGGCAGAGGCCTGGCCAGAACCAGCTAGCATGGCCCTGCTATATGTCCAGGGCTGGGGCTGGGGCTGGAGCTGGAGCCGTTCCCACAGCTGGGGCTTTACGGCTGAGCCCAGTTGGTCTGTGGGTGTTGCTGAGAGCAAAGGCAGAGGGGCAGCCTGGGCTGGGGATGTGGTGGCTGCACGGCCAGATTGCTCCCAGCTCCTCATGCCCAAGCCAGGCAGGGCTGTCATGGAAACCCAGCTGGTTGGGAAGGGGCCCACAGGGCTGGCCCATAGGAGCAGGACCCTTCCCACCCATTCCCAGCTATGTGACAGAAGCAGAAGCCACAGCTGGAGATGAGGAGAGAAAAACAGCCTTGTCAGGCCTGGCAGCTTCTGCTCAGCACATGGAGCTCCGGCTGTATCCCCCAGGCACCTTCCATCTTCCAAGGTGTTCAGGAGCTGGAGCTGCAGCTTCATGTACTGGGCAGACCCCATGGGGCTGAAGTTTCCTTCTCTTCCACCACAGCGATGCAGCACAGCAGCGACAGCTGGAGGCAAGTGAGGCTGAATAGCACCCCCTCACTCCAGCCAGCCTGCAGCTGGTTGTGTGGTTGCAGTTCCAGGTGATGCATAGGACAGGGGATGTGGGGCAGCTGCCAGGCTCAGGGCCTGCCAGCACCTCCAAGCTGGCCTGGGAAGCCCACTCCCCAGACAGCTCTTGCTTGTGCTGCTGGGTCAGGCTGTCATGCAGCCAACAGCCCTGCTCCCATGGGCTGGCCCCATGGGGCCCTTCCCAATTCCACGATAGCTCTGGGGCTGCATGATAGCCCTGACTGGCTTAGGCGTGGAGAGCTGCCCAGCCCTCCAGGGCCCCAGTCTGAGCTGTTGCCCACTGGGAAGGGCCCAGCACCAGCAGCACAGCCTGGGCTGGCCCTTCTGCCTCCTCCCTGCAGCTCCAGCCACTGTTGAGGCAGTTGGTACTCCCTCCCCTGCTGCTACAGTGGGGAGGGTGGGGAATGGCTGACAGGGGCTGCAGTCCCCTGGTAGGGGAGGGGAGGAATAAACCCCCTCCTTGCTCCCTTTGCCTCAAGGGGCCATGCATCTGGCTACGCTCCTACCTCTGCTCAGGCTACAGCAGAGGGGAGGGGCCATCCCTGCTCTCTGGAGCAGAGAGCAGAGCCCTGCCCAGGGCTGCAAAGTATGCTGGGATGCTAGGGGACTCTGATTTAACTTAAATCAGGAAGGGGTCTGGGACAGAAGTTGCATAAACTAGTTTGACCCAAATCAGTTAAGTCTGATACTATATCCAAACAGGTTTATCTTAAATCAGTTTCATCCTTTTTGAAAATGGTTTGTGTGTACCGAACTTATGTTCTGTTACAGGTTTAAACCAGTTTCTGATCACTTAAACTGGTTTATGTGTAACTTCTGTCCCTAGCCTATAAGATCAGCCTGCCTTTATAAAAGGATGGTAAAAAATGGAGAAAGTACAGAAAAGAGCTACAAAAATTATCCAAGGGATGGAAAAAACAGTCATAGTGATACCCATGGAGATGGTCTATAATGCCAGAAAATTGGGACCTTTAAAGATACCCATGGCATGACAATTCAGACCTTTGAAGAGACCCATGAAATGAATGACATAGCTCCATGGGTTAGATCTAGCCCAGAAGCAAAAGACTGAGCACCACTGCTGTAAGGTATTCAGGGCCCCTCACATGTATTTTTGTCACTTGTGGAACAGGAATCAGTAGGGAAAGTATGTGTTCAATAGTGGTCACCAGCTCAACTCATACATGGGGTTGCAAGGCCTAAAACAACTCAATCTGTTGAGTTTCTTAAAAAGAAGATTGAGACATGACTTTAAGGCAATACTGAGTTCTCAAGGGCTCTTTAATTTAGTGGGGCAAGACTTCTCAAGAGCTAATGGTCAGAAGCTGAAGCCATGTGAATTGGAAATAAGATACAAATAAGATACAATAAAGAGAAAGTGATTAACCAGTAGGGGATGAGCTTTTTGACAACAGTGTCACAAATTGACTTAGCACCCTCCCCAAGTGCCACTGACCCCCTTCCCCTGTCTGATCTGCTGCTCTTGCCATCTGTCCCCTTCCCTATCTGCCACTGTGCTGCCTGTCCCCTCTCCCAGTATACCACACAAAGGCCACCTGTGCCACTTTTAGCACTCATCCCACAAGCCAGACACCCCTTAATTTACCAACAGAACCATCTACCAAGGGAAGCGGCAGATTCTTTCTCTCTCTCTATTTCCAAATCAAGACTGGAATCTTTTCTGGAAAATATGCTTTCACCAAACATAAGTTATTATTTACTTAAACACAAGTTATTCTCCAGGTAAAATGTCAGGACATGTGATACACAGCAGGTCAGACCAGATGATCTTATAGTCCCTTTTGGTTTTAGACTCTATGAAACCATTGAAGTAAAAAGGAAAAACCTAAATTTAACAAGGGACATACATTGGTCAATAACTACAAAGAACAGCAGCAATGGCATCTGCTGAGGGGGTTAGCTTAGTTTAGTTGTCAGTTTGAGAAAAAGTAACTTTTACTTTCAGTACTCAGTGGAAAGAATATACCTGCAAGAGGATGGAAAAACCTTCTTTGCAGTACACACAACAAAAACTGTTGCAAATCACTAGCAACAGTGCTGTAATGTAGATGTTCATGTCAAAAGGGATGAAAGACAAGAAATGTGTATATAATAATAGCACTAGACTGTGCCTTTTGGTGGTTTACCACAAGGTCTGGTTCAGGTTATACTGACTGTGGCTGTTTGTTTGACACAACTTATCAGGATAGCCATCTTAATATTACATAGTGCTTTTCATCAGTGACCACAAAACATTTTTCAAAAGGAGAAAGTAAGGCAGAGATAAATTAAATGACTTACTAAGGATCATCTGGCAGTCCAGTGTCAGAGACAGAAAAGGACTATATCACTCAAATCCCATATCCCCAAGAGCACACGTGGCCTTAAAGATAGACATTTGCTTATAATACTAGCAAGTGACTTTCTTAACTAGGAGCTGTTCCATTGGCCAATGAACCTGGGAAACACTGATTTCTGATGTGAACACTCTATGATATGTTGCAGTTATTCTTGGGTCAACAACTAAAGGTTTCCTCTTGCGATAAATCTTCTTCAACAGCCTACTCTACTAACTAATTTCATTCCTTTAAGTTTCAGTATGGGCCTTAAAGCCCTTAATGAAAGCGTTTCAGAGCTAAATTGAGCACAGCAAACAAAGCGAATGCTGTAGTCACACAGAATGAGGTAAGCCAACCTATTTGTGTGTTGATACATTTACTTTAACTCTCACATTCAGAATCTATTAAAACCCAGTTCACCATGCATTTGTGAAGGTGTTTTCCTATGAACAGCTCTGCATTGGTGAGGAAGGACCATTGGTTCATTCAGACCACAACAAGGAAAGCTGAAATTGAACTTACCTGATAACATAGCTGGATCATTCTCTTTCATACCCAGGGGAACAGTTAATGTAAATGTTTTAATGGTACCCTTTACAAATTTGCTATGCAAATTCTATGAGGAAAGAAAAGCAGGAATGATGCATGCCTTGCTTCTTATAACAGTCCAGTGGACATTACCAATATCATTTCAAACTTGGAATGCTACCCTCACTGTCAGAAGATCAGATATTGACAATACAGGATTCAGACAGTGTTCATGAGTGCAAAATGATAGCAACATCTGTTTAGGCTGTATACTGTAGTAGGTTGCAAATGAGCTCATGCACATAGTAGGGAA
>NW_017728994.1:74871841-74875175 GCF_001723915.1 Gavialis gangeticus | reverse complement strand
CCCTTTACAAATTTGCTATGCAAATTCTATGAGGAAAGAAAAGCAGGAATGATGCATGCCTTGCTTCTTATAACAGTCCAGTGGACATTACCAATATCATTTCAAACTTGGAATGCTACCCTCACTGTCAGAAGATCAGATATTGACAATACAGGATTCAGACAGTGTTCATGAGTGCAAAATGATAGCAACATCTGTTTAGGCTGTATACTGTAGTAGGTTGCAAATGAGCTCATGCACATAGTAGGGAAATAATTCAAAGAACATGATACAGACAAGATACTGAGTGGTGTTTGTGACTGATAAATAGTATCTATACATAAAGAAATAATTCTCTGAAAAGCACAGTATAGAACAGAAATCTTGAAGGCTTATACATGTCTGTGTCACAGCGTTTGACAAGATGCCCAGATGAAAACAACATTTACAGTTGGCCTTGTTGATGGTTTGGGACCCATAAGCAACAGATGCTGCCAAGTGGGACAGTTTGTACAATTGGAAGACACTGAAAGTCAGAAACGATACACATTTTTACTACCATTTAGAAACCTTGGAAGTAAACACATGCTGTTGTAATTGGCTTGAATTAGCTAATTGTTGTTTATAGAACATTGATGGGAAAACTGCCCTTGAGAAGCACTCCTTTCCTGATGTATTACTTTGCTGTAACTGTACATAAGATGACATGAAATTTATAATAATTTTTAGTATTTAAACACATTCATTAAGCAATATAGTTATATTTGTGTACACGTGCAGTGTGTATGAGTACAATCATGACTGGTTTCCACTATTTCTGATTTTAATATGTCTCTTGCTTATACAATTTATTCATTTTCTCCTTGACTTCCTACTGCAAGCCATGATGGTAAGAAAATAATTATTTACATTTTACCTCAGGTGAAATATCTATGTGGCTTACTAATTTTTCTGATGTGAACAATATTTGGGTACAGTAGTTATATCAAGTAATTTCCTATGATGAATAAACATGACCAAAGCATAATATCTGTTGTAGTCTCAGTCTGCATGTAATTCCAATGAATGTTCCCTTAACAAGTGTTATTGGCATGTTTTTGTGCTCCAAGCATATGTCATTTGTCTATCAAATGTTGCTGTTTCTAAAAGTCTGCTCCTCTTTTGAGCTAAACTTGGAGGCGGTGATAGCTTCCAAGTAGTGAGAGCTGTGTTGCTTCATTTGGAAGTATGAAATATTCAAAGACTTCATAGCCCAATTAAGAGACTGCTCCCTTTGAATGGCGGATACTCATCGCAGCTTCCAGAAATGTTTATGCATTTTACATTACATTGTCACTGGAGAAAAAACAGAACTAACCTGGGCAGCAGGGATGAGAACTTAGTCAGTTAGGGCCAGTTAGACATCTCTAGTTGGGCACCCCAAAGTACTTATACTCTGGAGAAGGGCAGAAATCCAGTTACATGCCTGTGTATTATGTTTCCTATTGGCTAACTCTAGGATCCTTCCTGCTCAGCAATAGATGCCCTGGATCACCCTTCAGAGATGCCAATTTTTCTTCATTCCCTAAATAAGATCCTGAAGCATCTAGCACTAGCACTTTAAATACCTTCCTCAAGCCTTGAGTGTCACATGCAAAGCAAGGAAAGTACTTCTTCTGCCCTATGCCTCAACTGGAGTACTGTGTCCAGTTTTGGGCCCCACACTTTAAGAAGGATGTGGACAGATTGGAAAAAGTCCAGCACTGAATCACAAAAATGATTAGGGGCCTGGAAGAATCCTGCCTTGAGCAGAGGGTTGAAATAGCTGACTTTCTGGGTCTCTTCCAGCCCTACTTTCCTATGAACCTATGCTGAAGTGGAGGCTCCAATAAGGCCAATCTATCTAGCCCTAACATACATCCCTTGCCATGTAAGCTATATAAATGAGATGCCCTGGGCAATTAGGCACCTCCCTCTGGGCACCCATGAGTTTGGAGTGTATGGGGACACATTCCTGATTCAGGAATCTAATTCCAGAGCAGAGTTCAGGCTCTGTCCTGTGCTTATTATTTCCTACTTTGTGTCAAGGCACTCTAGGTCACCTTTTAAAGACACCAACTCTCTCCACTGACTGTAATGCAGACCTCAGGTACTTAAACCTGGTGACTTGGATCAAATTTCTGGAGCCAGAACTATTTTTAAGCATACCAAAACACAAACATAGCCACCTACAAAAAACATGCAGATCTGGCTCTTAGATTGAAACATTTTCCAGTCACAGTTTCCTCACTTCTTTCATAGTCTCCAGGGTTTTTTTTTTCTCTTTTTTCCATTCATCCTCCTCTTCCTGTTTGTATTGTAAATGCTCTGAGTGCCCAGCATCATGACCACACTTCCATGCATAGTTACATGATTTTAAGTGATACAACCTGGCCCCTACTGTTAAGCTACTAAAACAATCAAATCACACAGGGGCAAATGTGATTGAGCTTTGGATCTCCTTATGGTCCCCTTGTTCCTTTAGTTTTCTTTCACATCTCTCCACAGCTCAGGGGATCTGTTTGCTGTAGATGTTGATAATACCCTTAATGATAGCACAGTTCTTCAGATAATTGACAAATAAATGAGGTTAAAACCAGTTCAAGATGTAATGAGTGAATATATATCCAGTTCACTAGCCATAAAAAAATTCATTTGCAAGCAAGAATATGAGCAACTTCCACTATCTCTGGACCTTAAATTCAGAAATAAATTCTATCATTTTTTGTAACCCACCAATCAGCTCAGTGTAAAACAGTGGTTTTCAACCTATGGTCTATAAACCCCTGGGGGTCCACAGACTATGTCTAAGGGGTATGTGAAAGATAACTATGCTCAGTCAAAAGTATGTAAATATCCATACTTCCAATTCAAAGGGGTCCACACCTCTATTTAAAAAGTTTTAGGGCTCTGCAAATGGAAAAAGTTTGAAAACAACTAGTATAAAAATCAGCTCAGGAAAATCTTCTTGTAAAACATATTATGCACCATATTTACTTGAATCCAAGATGAGGTTTTTTCACCATTCAACTTGGGGGGAAGGGGGGTCATCTTGGTTTCCAGTACACAGTGGGGGGTAGGAATGAGGCAGGCAGCAGCTGCTGCTGCTGATGATGATGATGTTGCTGCTGCACTCCAGCTATGGACCCCAACCCAGCTCAGAACTGCAGCTGCTGCCCCTTCCAGGTCACCTGTCCCCAACTGCCTTTGCCCCGCACTGTTGCCACTTACCCTTAGCTGTGGCTCTGGCTCCTGTCTGGCAAGGCATCAGTGACAGAAATGCTGGTAGCTCAGGAGCCAGCTTCAGCGCTAACCCCGCTCTGTCCCCAAGGTGGAA
>NW_017728994.1:74871077-74871765 GCF_001723915.1 Gavialis gangeticus | reverse complement strand
GGGGGGGGGGGGGGGCAGACAGCAGGGAGGGCAAGTGGCACATGGGACAGGCTCCAAGAAGCACAGGGACCAAGGAAAACAGGCACCATGTGACAGCAGATCCTAAGAGGGTATATGCAGCAGAGGAGTAAGTGATGGGAAGGACAGGTGGCAGATGGCAAGGTGTAGGAGGACAAGGAGGAGGGGGCAGGCTGCTTACCCTTCCTCCACCTCCTGCTGCTGCTTTCCCCACTGCAACGGTTGGGGGAATTAATTTAAGATGACCTTCCAATACATAGATTCTATAACAAATTTATAATTTTTCCATTCATTGAATCTAAGTTTTGAGGGGTTGTCTTAATTTCAACATAATTTTGGATACTTATAAATACAGTATTTTCTCATCACAACATTTTTCTAAGCCATAATAATTAGAAGAATATTTCCATAATGCAAATAATTTAATCCAAGGAGTATAACAGGTCGAAATTTTCTATGGAGTTTGCTTTTTAGTTTAATTGTGTAATATAGTACTTATCTTTTCCATTTAATATGAGCTAGATCATTACAAATGGACTGTTTGAAAGCAATGATTAACTCCACTCAAATCAATGATAATTTCCTGGAATTTCTTAGGATTTTCAGAGTATGCAATAAGATTTCTTGCATATCACATCATTTACATATTTGAAAGAAGGGCAATTACTCA
>NW_017728994.1:74857606-74866077 GCF_001723915.1 Gavialis gangeticus | reverse complement strand
GGAATCTGTTTTAATTTCTTTTTAGGAAAGTCATATTTGCACTCTTCCACTGTAAACCTGAAAATCCACGCTACTGTGTTCATTCTCAATCTATAAGCTTGTAATTTAGTTGCTTTAGATGAGAAATTTCCATTAATTTTAAGCCATTAGGTACCTTTAAAATAGCATGGAAATCTACCCTGCTCTTCATCACACCCAACTCAAGACTATTCAGATACAGTCCAGGGGTGCTTGTACACATAACAAAATTGGCCTTTAAAGCAGCTTAATTGCCCTTCTGCACCACTTTAATGGCATCACCATTTAGACCTGTGGCAGCATATTTCATTTTAATTTTGTCATGCTGTACATGTGCGGTGGCGTATTTCACTTTAAATGACTTTGTTACATAGCAAATTAAAACGCATCCAATATATTTTAGTTAGCTACATAACAAATTGCAGTACTGTATCTGGAGAACACGGCGGTGCATAGGGTGCTGAAAGTACAGGCTTGCTCAGGAAAGCTTGGGCTTGGTAGGCTTTCAGTGCCCAGTGAACCATCCCTGCCACCTTCTCCAGCTGCCACCACACCCAGCCACCCTCCTGCCACCTTCCTGCACTGCCCAAGGGGCAGGCCAACCCATTCCCAGGTCATTATAGGCAGCAGGAAGGTAGTGGGGATGGTGCACAGGGCACTGGAAAACCATCAAGCCTGAGGTTTCCTGAGCATGCCAGCATGCCGAGCAGCCCCTGAGCTGCAGGGGCCATGGACCTACCCTCCCCGGCAATGGAGCACTCCGGGCAGCACCCACACAGCTAGTACCCCACCTGGGTGGTCCTGGGGAATGCCACCACCTCAGAGGGAAGGACCAGCCTCCCCCCATCCCCCTCCGTCCCCAGCTTAGGGGCTGCGTGACTCAGCAGCAACTCACATGGGTAGGCTCTGCTGAGGAAAAAAAAAAAAGTGGTGAGGGGCATGATCTTTTTTTTTCTCTCCCACAACCTGCTTCCCTCTCCTGTACCTGGGGGGCAAGCTACCAGCACACCTTGAGCTGCAAAGGACCCAGTCCTTCCCCATAATATTGAGTATTCAGCTAGAGTCAGAGCATTTTTGAAGATGGGGTATGCTGCTTTTTAGAATTCTTGTATTGCCAATCCTTACATTTGAAAATCCCCCTGAGCACCCACAACAACATTTTCAAATTCCCTCCTGCATGTCCAAATGCCTTACTTTGAAAGCTCTTTTTCTGCTCCAGAAAGAGGTTCTCTGTATTTTACCTCTGCTTGGTGCTAGAGCTGGTACAAGCACTATTGGCAGTGTCTGCAAACCTGTTGACATGCAGCTGCCATGTTGCATCCCTATGGCGCTATAATGGGGCTAAAACCAGGCAAGGAGACTAAGACATAGTTGTCCTAAACTAAAAGTAAGTTTTTGGAACCCTAACCGATACATCTCTAATTAGAACTGAAGCAGCAATAGCAGTTAAAAATTATTAGGTTTGACTGTAGCTAGTCAAAGCAGATGCTCACCACCCCGTAATGTTGTGAAGGCAACTTCACTGTTGATCAGGCCCTGAAGTCTTGTCTGGGGCTTCTGGTTCCCGCATCTGATGTCAAGAGAGGATCTTGGATCAGTAACAGGATCTCTTCAGGTTTTCTTCAAGAATGTTCCAAAGGGCACACTCTCTCACCTCTCTTTATATACCATATAGCTTGCGTTTCTTAATCCATGAAATTAGCTTAAGCCTTCTTCCTAATGCATATTAATAAGTTTGGTTCTGTTGCCAAATATGGTTACCTTTAACTGAAATATTCTATTCTGAAGTAATATTTTCATTCTTAGGTGGGGGTAGATTTTGCTCTGACTGTTCCTCTTTTGCAAAGACTATATTTATTCAACTTAATTAGCCAGCTTCCCGATTCATTTTAAGTCAGGAACAGGGTTTTTTTTTTCCATAAGCTCCTTTCACTGGGTATGTCTAGACCACAATTCAAGCTAAGCATGAAGCTTGAACTGAGCACAAAGATCCAACCGAAGCCTGAAGGTCTCTGGGTCCCAACAGCCAACGTACTCTGTTCTCTTCCATCCAAGGTGCATACCCTGCTTATTAAGTCTAACACTTTGTATTGCAAAGGTCAGCAATATATGGCCTGTGCAGCTCCACAGCTTTGCCTGAGCCTGCATTGGGACTGAGCAGCAAGCTGCTCCAGAAACTAGGAGCTGAAGGCTGTATTTGCATTGCTGCTGCTTCTCCCTGCCTCCACCTTCGCCCTTCCCAAAGCTGTAGGGCCACTGCAGCTTCCAGCTAGAGGGGCACTGTGCCAGGGCAGGCTGAGTAGCAGCAGTGAAAAAGTTGCTTCCAGCTCCCTGCGTTGGGTGAGAGCTGTGCTTGCACTACAACTGGGGAGCTGGGGGTGGGGAGAAGCAGTGGCAGCCTGGGTGCATCTCTCAGCTGCCTGGGTCCAGCAGTGGCACAGGGATAGCCCTCCACCAGTGATGCACTGCTGCTCCACATCAGACTAAACCCAAGTTTTTCCAGCTGACAGCTTAAAAAATGCTGCTTATCCTTGAGAAACTGCCTTGGGAGGTAGCTGTGTCTCTTACATGAGCCCCAAGATCTGGGCAACCACATCCCCAGGCCGGGCCACCCTATTGCAAAGCACCTGGCACTGAGCCCTGTGCTTGGGCACAGCCTCACAGAGCCTGACCCTGGATCCTGCACACCCAGGCAGGCACCCCCATGCTCCTATGCTTGGGCACAGCCCCACAGAGCCCACCCCTAGCTCCTGCACATGCAATTAGGAACTCCCATGCCACCATCCTTGGGCATAGCCCCACAGAGCCACACAAGAGCCAATGCAGGTAGCTTGCCTCTGCTGGGTTGTGGGGGGCAGAACACTGGGACTGGGACTGGGACTGGGCCTGTCTGGAGGCAACCCTGTGATCTCCATGGCTTGGCCACTGCCAGCAGGCCATTGGCACCTCGGGTGCTGCACAGATTTTTTGGGCCACAGCCTCAGGGTCCCAGAGTACTAAGGTGAGGGAGGGAAGTGGGGGTATGCTTGTGTGTGCCCAGCATCCAACTGGGGTAGCCCAGGCACTCAGCTCTGCTTGGCAGTCTGCAGAAGCCTGGGGGGCCTGCAGGGCATGCTGGGAGGTGTTCAGGGGTGCCCCCAACCTGCAGGCCTCGGCCAGTACAGGCAGCTTGCATGCCTACCCTCCTCCCCCAGTCCCAGCTAAAGGGTGAACATGTATATTGTATAATCCAACCTATGCTGCTTACAGAAAATCATGTCATTTAGATAGATTCTGCCTCAGGTTTTTTTAACATCTGTACTCAGCCTATTGGAGGCATTTTTTGAATGCATGAAATGCTACATAATACCAAGGACTTTGTAAAATAAATTCAAGCATATGGGGAACTGTACCTTTAAGAGAATACAAGATGCCAGCACGAGTCATTTGGAACTGGCTGCTCTACCATGCAAATACTTACATTACAAAAGGTTGATCTGTTAGAACCCAAACACAGAACGAAGCAGACCTCTGACAGACTTCTTGGTTCTCAGTGCGCAACTACAATAGAGAACAATTTGCAAAGGTATTGAAGTGCCTAACTTCCATTGAAAACTGGGTATCCAAAATTAGTGGACACTTTTGACCTTAATCTCTCGCTGCCTGCCTACAAAATGGAGAGGTATACTATCCTTTAGCTTTGCACAGCCAGAGTATAATCGCACAGTGCTACTGCAGCGAAGTCAACAATATGTCACTATAATTTAGCATCTTAGGTGCAATTATGATTAAAATTTACAGTACTTTATCCAGTACTCATTGCATTCTTTTTAGAAGGGAATGTGAAGTATTTGCTGTAGAGGTAAGGGCCACTCCAAAGAGCAAAGCTTCCATATGTTGAACTTTTCTCAGACAATACAGCTACCAAGCAGGCTTTGTTTATAAGTCGCCCACAAGCACAATGAGAATTCAGATAATATGCACTAGAATAATCAGCCTTTGTTTATCAAAAAATCAGAATATTAGCTTAGGGTGAAAATTTCAGGAAACAAGGAGGCAAATAAAAGGAAGACGAGACCAGAGTGCAGGGGTTGTTAACAGATGGAACAGTTAGCAAAGAGCTTTTGTGTTTGTATTTGCTCAGCCAGATTTACCCCCTGGGCTATAAGCAATCTACAATACAATGCCCAACACTTATGAGAACCCTGTTATGCTAAACCTGTGACTTTATTTTGACTTCTAGATGAACTGAATTTAAAACAGCAGTTTTAAATTCTTTTTCAATAAAGCACAGTGTACACTACAAACCCCAGAACAGGCATATTCTTTTCTGAATTATTCAGTGTTTAGCATAGTAACTAATACACAAGAATAAACACCAAAGCCTCTCTTCAAAGAACACCTCCCATCAGAATAGGCAATGTCTGTGTTGGGTGTCCCCTTTAAAGTCTCCCCCAAGTACTGGCGGGAAAATTGTCTTTAATCTGCATTTATATGCCCCAGCTATACAAGGCAACCAGATTTTTATAGTCTCTCTGGTGGATGTTTAAGATAGAGTTCATAGTAGTACAACTGAGGTCTCTGATCATTAGCATTTATTTTATAAAAAGTCATGAAGACTGGAGTGTACACTGGCATCTCTTCAGGAAGTTACCTAGCTGTAAACACTGCATTTAAGGAAAAACAGAGATGTGTGTATTTCTGAAATGCTCTGTAACAATCAGCCTTCAATTATCACCTTTCCTGATGACTCACATATTCCTTCCTGAAATACGAATTTTCGTTTCCACCTAGGAGAAATTTTATAATCTTTGCATTTTTTTATGCCTGAAGAAGGGTGTGTGTGCCCAAAAGCTTGCAAATAAATATTTTTTTTTCCAAATATCTGGTTGGTCTAATAAAAGATATCACCTCTGCTACGAGCTCCGATTCCTTTTGCCTGTAGACCAATATGGCTGCAACCTGTATTCTTGAAAGGAAAACACTTCTGGTATTATACCACCAGTTTATATGCAAGAGGTTAGTTTTCAGAAACAATCATTAAATGCCCAAATAAAAAAAATGTATATACAAAATTAAACTCTTCAGGCAGAGCTTGGACAAGATTTCAGTCTTGAAAAAGGTTAAAAGATCCTAGGTATGCTCAAACCTAGATGGTTCATCTGGCTAGTGCAGTTAAGGCATACCAATTTCTATAGCCAATAGCACAGGGCAGTGAAGTGGCTAGCTGCCTGTGACTCCCCAGCCTGAATGACCAGGTTTGCATTTACAGCTGGGTTTACTGGAAGCAGCCTTTGGCTGCTGTAGAGTGGGCACATCTACACAAGATGCTTAACTGTGCAGTAGCATAATTTACCTGCAAATGTAAGTGGCAAATTTACTCACGGGTAGTTACTGTGCAGTAACATGTGCAGACAATAAACAGGAGTAAATTTGCTCCTGGTCAGCCCCACCACTAGGGGTGGCAGCCTGAGGCTAGCCCCAGGGCTCTGGGGCTTGGAGCTTTTTCTGCCCAAGGGCTCTGGCAGCCCCAGCCTTAGGCTCTTAAAAGCCTGCAGGCACCCAGAGCCCTGGGGCAAAAACCGGCAGCTTGAGGCCCCTGTGCCCCCCTACTCAAGCTGAAGGCCAGCTGCACCAACCTGCCTTAAAAAAATATTGTTTTATTTCATATGAAGTTTTAATGCAAATGGAAAAATTGATGCAAGATTAGTGATGCCCAATGCATCTGTCCCCATGGTGTGGGGCTGGACGCAGATTGACCCCAGTATGTTGGGCCATGTTTTCTAGCTCGTGGGGGCTCCCTATGGGCCAGATTATACAGCTCCATGGGCTAGCATCAGCCCAGAGGCCATATGCTGTACACCACTGTGATAGACCACAAAAAGTTCATACAACATGCACAGAATGCACATATCCCTCTACTCAAATCAACCTAACAACCCCCCAAATATAAATTATCCTTAAAAAAAGAGTACATGAAGAGGCCATGAACAACCTCTTTAAAAAAATACCACAGGCAATATTTTCATCCAGAAAAGGATGAAGTGCCAGAAACCTGAGGATGACCACCTAGGATTTTGCTATTGCTCCCAATTCTATGCAGAGTGCACTCAGATACTCTTGTGATAAGCAGTTACATAAAATCATAAGATAAAATAACATATCAAGGTGAGGTATAACATATAACAGTCAATAAATTCTCATTAGATGCCTGAGATACCATTGGTAGGCACCATAGGTAGCAGAAGGCCAGGGCTAAGGGGGCTCAGCCCCCCAAAATGCAGGGCAGCAGGATGGGCTGCAAGGTAGCCCTTCAGCTGCAGCAGGGGTGAGGAGGGGCACGCACGCAGCCAGGATCACAGCCTGGCAAGTGGATCACTGCTGCCCAGCATGGCAGACAAGTATCAATCTATTCTGTGAAGGGGAAGGGGAAGGGGAGCTTGGGAGGGGCAACTGAGGCCCCCACAGTGAGGGAGGAAGTGGGCCAGGGACAGGGATGAATGGGGCCCTGGCCAGGCCACTTGGTGGAACAATCGAAGCCTGGGTGGCTGGTCTGGGGGCATAGGGGGTGGGGGCTCCCACCACTGTGTGTGCCCTAGACAAGGCCTGGGGGGCACATGCACCCTGATCTGTAGGCACAGAGGAGGCAGCTGCCACTGTGTACTATGCTTTGTGCCCAGCTGCAGCTGCCCCAGGAGCTGTGTGATGCCACGTGCCTGCCACCACTGAGCTATGCCATGCCCCCTGCCTGCCCCACAACCGGATGTACATGGCATTGTATGGGTCCGGAGGGAGCTGCAGCTGGACACAAAGTGCAGCCCAAAGCTGCAGCGGGCCTCTGCCAGGGTATGCACAATGGCAGGAGCACCCCCCCCACCCCCATGCCCCTGATGAGACAGCCAGGCTCCAGTTGTCCCACCACCTGGCCTGGCTGTGGCCCCACTCACCCCAGCCCCCAGCCAATGCCTCCTCCCTCTCTCACTATGGGGGCCTCAGTTTGCACCCCCTATGTTTTTTCCCCCTCCCCCCCACCCCTTCCCCCACAGACTGATCTGCTGGGAGGTGGGGGGACAGAGTGCACACATGCATGGGCACACACATTCATCCCCCCACCCCAAATTATTCTTTCTCCCTCTGCCTATGGTAAGCACACAAAAAAAATCAGATGGGGTTATTTTCTGCTTATCCCACTTTTTCTTTCATTCTATTTTTTTTTAATCACACAAGGCAAACTAGCTGGTTATTATTTAACATAAGTGATATTCTCAGAGGAGGTTCATGCCCCTTGTAGATCTAGGTGCTATTTTGGCAGCCTCTTGGATGCTGGTATCTTTTCAAGAACATTCTTATGGGCCTAATTCAATTCAACAAAAACTTTGTGGTAACACACCTGAAGTCAGTAAAAGATCAAATAAGAGACAGCATTGATTGATGACAAAAAATATTATATTTCATGCAGAAGTAATCAAAAAAGATTTGCTTCATCTAATCAGAGTGATACAACATTCTGTTGACCAATCATAACTTGAATTGGCTGGGCCAGTGACAAAAGTTACACACAAACTGGTTTAAGGGATCAGAAACTGGTTTCAACCTGTAACAACAAAAGTTCAGTGTGCATAAAATGGCCAAAACTGTTTTTTTTAACAGTTTCAACCTGGCTGAATGTAGTATCAGACTTAACTGACTGAGGTCAAACCAGTTTATGGGACTTCTATCCCAGACCCACTCCTGGTTTGTGTTAAATCACAGCCCCCAGCATTCCAGGATGCTTTGCAGCCTTGGGCTGGGCTGTGCTCTCTGCTCCAGAGAGCAGGGTTGGCCCTGCTCCTCTGTTCTCTAGCCAGAGCAGTGAGGGGTGGCTGACAAGGTGGGGGGAAACCTGGTTGGGGACTGCAGCCAGGTCTGCTGGAGGGGCAGCCCCTGCCAGGCCTTTCCCCCTGGAGTAGAGGGGGGTGTGGTGTAGGGTGGGGCAACAGCCTGAGAGGGACTGCCCCTCCAGGCAAATCTCTACTGGGGTGTGAGGTCTAGGAGGGGCTTTAATGCCCTGTCCCTTCCCCAGCTCAGTATGATGTCACCAAGCCCTACAGGACCAGCCTGAGAGGTGAGAGGTGTTGGCAAAGATATGACACAGCCACTTCACATATACATGCTGGAGATGGAGCTAAGGGAACAGGAAAGGGACTGCTTGGGCTGGTGTGACCAAGGAAAGCAGAGAACTACAAGCAGTTTATAAAGGGAAGGGAGGGGGAATAATTTCCCTCATCTCCCCCAGGCCATGGGGGAGGGGGAAGAGGCTGGGGAATGAGGTGGGTCACCTGCCACCTGTGAGCACAGGGCCAAGCCCTGTAGGACCAAACTGAGAGGAGGGAGGTACTGGCAAAGACCTGGAGTAATAATCACATGTATGTGCTGGAGATGGAGAACCAGGAGAGGGCCCCAGACAGGTGTGAGGTAGCGTGACCAAAGAAAGC
>NW_017728994.1:74845982-74852606 GCF_001723915.1 Gavialis gangeticus | reverse complement strand
TTTGCACCCCCTATGTTTTTTCCCCCTCCCCCCCACCCCTTCCCCCACAGACTGATCTGCTGGGAGGTGGGGGGACAGAGTGCACACATGCATGGGCACACACATTCATCCCCCCACCCCAAATTATTCTTTCTCCCTCTGCCTATGGTAAGCACACAAAAAAAATCAGATGGGGTTATTTTCTGCTTATCCCACTTTTTCTTTCATTCTATTTTTTTTTAATCACACAAGGCAAACTAGCTGGTTATTATTTAACATAAGTGATATTCTCAGAGGAGGTTCATGCCCCTTGTAGATCTAGGTGCTATTTTGGCAGCCTCTTGGATGCTGGTATCTTTTCAAGAACATTCTTATGGGCCTAATTCAATTCAACAAAAACTTTGTGGTAACACACCTGAAGTCAGTAAAAGATCAAATAAGAGACAGCATTGATTGATGACAAAAAATATTATATTTCATGCAGAAGTAATCAAAAAAGATTTGCTTCATCTAATCAGAGTGATACAACATTCTGTTGACCAATCATAACTTGAATTGGCTGGGCCAGTGACAAAAGTTACACACAAACTGGTTTAAGGGATCAGAAACTGGTTTCAACCTGTAACAACAAAAGTTCAGTGTGCATAAAATGGCCAAAACTGTTTTTTTTAACAGTTTCAACCTGGCTGAATGTAGTATCAGACTTAACTGACTGAGGTCAAACCAGTTTATGGGACTTCTATCCCAGACCCACTCCTGGTTTGTGTTAAATCACAGCCCCCAGCATTCCAGGATGCTTTGCAGCCTTGGGCTGGGCTGTGCTCTCTGCTCCAGAGAGCAGGGTTGGCCCTGCTCCTCTGTTCTCTAGCCAGAGCAGTGAGGGGTGGCTGACAAGGTGGGGGGAAACCTGGTTGGGGACTGCAGCCAGGTCTGCTGGAGGGGCAGCCCCTGCCAGGCCTTTCCCCCTGGAGTAGAGGGGGGTGTGGTGTAGGGTGGGGCAACAGCCTGAGAGGGACTGCCCCTCCAGGCAAATCTCTACTGGGGTGTGAGGTCTAGGAGGGGCTTTAATGCCCTGTCCCTTCCCCAGCTCAGTATGATGTCACCAAGCCCTACAGGACCAGCCTGAGAGGTGAGAGGTGTTGGCAAAGATATGACACAGCCACTTCACATATACATGCTGGAGATGGAGCTAAGGGAACAGGAAAGGGACTGCTTGGGCTGGTGTGACCAAGGAAAGCAGAGAACTACAAGCAGTTTATAAAGGGAAGGGAGGGGGAATAATTTCCCTCATCTCCCCCAGGCCATGGGGGAGGGGGAAGAGGCTGGGGAATGAGGTGGGTCACCTGCCACCTGTGAGCACAGGGCCAAGCCCTGTAGGACCAAACTGAGAGGAGGGAGGTACTGGCAAAGACCTGGAGTAATAATCACATGTATGTGCTGGAGATGGAGAACCAGGAGAGGGCCCCAGACAGGTGTGAGGTAGCGTGACCAAAGAAAGCAGAGAACAACATTTACATTATAAAGCAGAACCTGTAAAAGGAGAGACTGGAATAACTAAGCAAGAACTTTCTGAATACCTGGCTGTAAGGAGACGCTCTGCTCTCAGGATTACATAAGATTTATGCAAGGTTTGTCTTGCCTTTTGGGCTTCTTACGTTCCATTTTAAGTTAGACTAAGCTGTGTGTGCTCTCACTGTGTTTTACTGGGCTGTATCTTAGCTTAGGTGAAGGTTTTTTTATTGGTTCTTTGTTGTGTGCTTGAGGTTGCAAAGTGCTATGTTCAATACATGCTTGCTTCAGAGAAAGGCCTATTCTTGTTCAAGCTTTTGTTAATTCAATGCCACTACCTTTTCTCGCACCCCACCCCCAGTTTGGCACCATCTGCCCCTCCCACCTTGAGCGGTGAGCAGGACAGAAGCCTGACAGGCTCCACCCCCCAAACATAAGCTTGAGTCCCATGTGGGTCAGGAAGTGGATTTAAAACCCCCTTCCTTGGGGTTGGTGTGCTAACTCTGGGCTGGTGCCTGGCCATGCCCCCTCCTCTGGAGCAGGGAGGGGGTGAGAGCCTTGAAAGGCTTCTATCTGTCTTCCCTTCCCTTTGGCAGTGACTGGCAAGCATGCTCGAGCAACCCCCTGGCTTCTGGCTTTAGCCACTGCAGGCATGTGGCTGCATTTCCTGAATCAAAAGTAAATATCTGCTTATTTGCTAATCAGTTCAATCTGTGCAGTTTAAACTAACCTGCAAAAACTGAATTGATTCAGCCTTGGGCTTTTTGACTGTACTGAACCCTAGAGAAATGAGCATGTGAACAGTCCACAAAGAATCCCTGGATTAAAACTGGTTCATATAAACCATTTGTCAAACAAACAGATAGATAGCAAGCACTGTTGAAAACCATGATTTCCTTACAGATTTACAGAGAAAAGTATGGATTAAGGCCAAAACCAACAGAAAGCAATCACAGCGTATAAAGGTAAGCACATGAGTAAATCGTTGCAAGGTCAGGCTCCAAATATTTTTAAATGAATATTGTGACTAGCGCTACTCTTTATGCCCCCTCCTTAATATTTCTAAGGATTTTATTGACCTTACTTACTGCTACTGCACATTCAGCAATCATACAATATTCATTGGGTTGTTCACAGTGACTCCTACATCTTTTCCCTAAAATCTGAGTAAATTTTAAATGATATTGAAAATGGATAAAATATGCTAAGAAGAGGAGGTAGCAAGGGCAGAGCAAAACTGTTACAAAAAACTTTTGGCTGTATAGCCTGCAGTAAAAAATAAGACTTCAAATTCCAAGACCCAATAATTTTATTTTGAATCAAATTGTCCTCTTTTGTTCCTTTGACTCTTTTGTGAGGTTAATGGGATTACTCAGGTGCAATGGATAATATTTATCTCAAATTGCCTTTATTTTACTGTCTGCATACATAATTTAACCTCCTCTTCTTTTTTTTTGCCATATATACCACTGCCTTTTATTTCATATATCAAGTGTTGTTTTTCACAGTCATCCCACCTGAAGAAAACTTACCCATGGGTATCTGAAACAACAGAATACAGATGACAAGGCTGATTATATGTGTTACAATGATGAGGCAAATAAACTGCATACTCAACAGCAGTTTGCTTGTGATTTCTCAAAAGATTATCTCATTAAGCAATGTTTGCTCATGAAACAGTAGCTGAGACTGGAGTGAACAGTGAAGCAGAAGGCAGGATAATAGTTATTAAAATGTGTTTGGGAGGCAAATGTTGGCTGCTAAAGCTACCACTAATATGCCACCTCTCAGTGTGAAATTAGTGAATACCCTGGTGATTTTTCCATTTAATTGTTCCTCTGTTCATTCAACTGTAGCTTCTCTTTTTTTTTTCTTTTTAGTAACTACAAAGAATATAAAATAAAGGCTTACATTGAAAGAGTTAAAAGTGCCATCAATCAGTATAATGACATATGCATAACAGTTTCCATGTGTCACGCTCCGGCTGGGCTCTGCAAGCTCTGCCCAGCAATAGGTGCCGCCAAGCACTCTTCCTTCTGTCTGGGAAAGCCCCTGTTTGGCCTGCTGCATGGCCCCTTGACCATGTGCTCAGCAGACCCAGCTGTATGGCCCCTGGCCATGTGCTGGGAAGACCCCGTCCGCATGGTCTCTGGCCATGTGCTAAGCCCCGCCCCTGTGGGGAACCCGGTGGACCAATCGAAAGGGCTTAAATCCGGGCTTGTCATCAGGCCTATAAAACTGGGGCGGAGTTTTCCGCCCGGGGAGGAAGAGCAGAAAGAACAGCAGAGCAGCACGCAGCATCCATCGCCCGCTCAGCTAGCCGAGAAGCCAGAGCTTCCATCGCTCGCTGGGAAAGCCTGGCCAACTTCCCATGGCTTCTCCTGTCTCCGGAGAACAATTTGCTGATCAGTTTTCTTTTAGTTCTCGAGGCGTCCACCGCTTTATTGTTTTCCCAAGAACCGTCGAGTTTTTCACGCATTCATTCCAGCAAACGGGACGGATGCTCGATCGTTTCCCCAGCCTCACCCGAATGTGGATCCAACGAGTTTGTTATTTTCTTCCTTTCGTCTCTTGCCTGGATTAGGACGGAATCCACCCTGCAGCCACGTTTACACCAGTGGTGTGCAAGTAAGAAACGTTGTCTGTCGTCAGTTTAGGATTGAGTGTCGTGTGTAACCAAGTGTAACTGCCGGCACAGCCACATCTATATCAGTGGAGCGCACGTAAAAAGGGACTAAATAAAAGAAAGTACTTTTGCAACCGTTACGAGTCCACCTCTCCCTCTCGCTAAACTAACATCAGGGGATCAGAACCCTGGGGCTATAGACACAGCCTGGCTCGCGCCCCCCATACCATGTTCTCCCTATGCCTGAAAAGGGGTGGTCATGCCCGAAAGCTTCCAAAGAGCAATTTTTTCAATTATTTAGTTGGTCTAATAAAATATATCACATCTACCCAAAGAACCTTGTCTAACAGTTTCCATGGTATTTATTTGCTCATAACTGCCTTTCCAGTAGCACAGAAAACATGTTGCAGGGCAAATGAACTCTCTAAACACACGTAGGAAGGTTAGAACTAGTTCTGACCCCTTTATTCAAATTAGGTGAAGAACAGAAGCAATCCTGAAAAGAATGACCTGAATTCTTCCCTCCGAACTTGGGCCAAAAAAGGACTTAGGGCCTTGTTACATGTTACTTTTAGGTAGTTCATGAAGCTTCTAACCCCTGGATTGTTTAGACATTAACACCTGAAATTAATTTTAAATGCACTTTAGGTGGCTTAAAGTTATACCACTCCAAGGTAGGGTTATCTCTGATCCATGTTATCCAACTTGTATTCTATTAATGCATGGCACTCCCCACAGATGAGCCATCCATGTTGCAGTCCTCCAACATCCCAGGAGGCTGTGTCCCTTCCTTTTCTGTATCTGCCAACTTTCCACCCCCTGAACTGCTCAGGGGTTAGTTCTGGCATTAAGTCAATTCCCCCTCCTGCCCCTTCAGGTGTGACCTTCCCACCCCCAGGGGTGGAACCCCATGCAAATAGCCTGCAGAGTACATGCCAGCTAGCCTGATTTTAGAGCATGGATGGGAACAGAAGTGGGATCTAGGGGGTTGGGTGAGGGGGAAAACTAGGTAGGGGGCTGTATCAGGTCTCCATTAGCTGGAGCTTCCTTCCTGGGGCAGGGACAGTAGCTCCCCCAAAAGTGCCTCTCTCTCACCACTCCCACCTCCTAGCCTCCCCAGGAAACATGACCAACAACCTCCACACCCCAATCCCAATGTTCTAAAACGAGAACTTCTTTCATTTCCTTCCTCTTTATTTCTTTTTCAATTCTTTTTTCTCTTCTTTTTATTTTATCTTTCAGTGACTGACTTTCTTCATTTTACCACCCTTCCCCCACCCTCATTTTCTTTCCTTCCACCAATTCATTACCCATCTCAATCCTATTAACTCTCTGCCTCCCAGCTTCATGTTCCTGTTGCCCTACCCAATCTACCTCTTATACACCCTGACCGAGAACAGGGATAGAAGCCTGTCTTAGTTCATTGGCCCCCTGTAGTGACAACTCACAGCTGTAGCTCCTAGTCAGGCCCCTACTCACCAGCCCTCCAGTGGGAAGTCACAGGTGGGGGATAGTCAGAGAAGGCTTTTAGCTTTCAGGTGGGGAATAGTCAGAGAAGGTTTTTAGCCTTAAGGTATGACAGCTTCAAACTCGAGTTAACACTAACACTAATCAACATTTCAGCAGCTCAAAGTGGAATGTGAAACAAGGCCCTAAGAGTAGGTGCCTGTCATTCCTTCATCCCTCTGAGTTTGGAATCTATAACTCTAAGGGTTCATCTACATGTGCAATTAAGGCACTTAAATTTTACTGTGCACATTAAATTGTTCTTTGTCTACATGTGTACATCAGGAGCAAACTGAGCCCAACAGAAGCAGCTGATGTCAGGACTTCTGTCCTGGTCTGGCCCCCTGTATCGGCCAGGGGGAGCTCAATCCTACATCCACAGCTAGTTGGGTGCCAGCTCTAGGCCAGCAGGTGGCATGAGGGTCAGCCTCAGGCTGGCAGGGGGCTCTAGGGTCAAGCTTGGGTTGGCAGGGGGATCAGGGGGCAGCCACAGGCACAATGGGTTAGTTTCAGGCTGACAGCGGTCTCCAGGGTCATTCTGAGGTTGGTAGGGGTGTCAGAGAGGAAGTCTCAGGCTCCAGGGGGCTTTCAGAATTTGTGGTGCACTGGGGAGATCCCTGAGGATTGGAAGAGGGCCAACATGGTGCCCATCTTTCAGAAGGGGAAGAGGGAGGACCCAGGCAACTATAGGCCAATTAACCTAACCTCTATCCCAGGGAAAATCCTGGAAAAGCTCATTAAAAAATCTATGTGTGATATGCTCATGAAAGGTAAGATTCTAAATGACAGCCAGCATGGTTTTGTTGTGGGTAGGTCTTGTCTTATCAATCTCATCTCCATTTATGACCAGGTCTCTCACCACCTGGACATGGGAGACAAGGTAGACGTTATATTCCTGGACTTCCAAAAGGCTTTTGATCTAGAATCCCACACTATCCTTGTGGGAAAACTGGAAGATTGTGGACTCAGCTGCTCGACAGTTCAGTGGGTGGGAAACTGGATAC
>NW_017728994.1:74840506-74845971 GCF_001723915.1 Gavialis gangeticus | reverse complement strand
GTCACAAACTCCACCGCAACTGATTCAGGCTGAACATAAGGAATAACTTCTTTACTATCTCAGCCCCCAAGGTTTAGAATAACCTGCCTCTGGAGGTGTTTCAAGCACCCACTTCGAATTCCTTTAAGACACGTTTGGATGTTTATCTTGCTGGGATCCTATGATCCTTGATTACTTCCTGCCCCTGGGGCAGGGGGCTGGACTCCATGATCCCCCAGGGTCCCTTCCAGCCCAAATGCATATGAAATCTCAAAATCTATGAAACCAAGAGAGGTCTCATGAACAGATCCATGTCATCTTGATGTGAAGTGGCCAGTGGTGTCCCTCAGGGGTCCATGGTTGGACCAGTGTTTTTCAACATGTTTATCAATGATTTGGATGGGGGAGTGAAAAGCTCACTGGCCAAGTTCATGGATGACAGCAAGTTATGGGGCAGTGTGGCCATGCCAGAAGATAGGTTGCTGATACAAGTGGACCTGGACAGGTTAGAGAGATGGGCATACTGGAACCAGATGAAGTTTTTTAACCCTTCCAAGTTTAAGGTGCTCCATCTGGGGGCAAATAACCCCCCACATACATACAGACTTAGAGATAACAGCCTGACCTGCACCATGGCTGAAAGGGACCTATGGGTAATTTCATAGATTTCATAGAAATTAGGGCGGGAAGGAACCTTGGAAGATCATTGAGTTCAGCCCCCTAGGTCAGGAAGTCAGGTGGGGTCACAGAATCCCAGCAAGATAAACATCCAATTGACTCTTAAAGCAATCCAGAGGAGGTGCTTGCACCACCTCTGGCAGCAGTCTGTTCCAGGCCTTGCGAGCTCAGACAGTAAAGAAGTTCTTCCTTATGTCCATCCTGAAATGGTCTTAAAGGAGTTTGTGACTGTTTGACCTTGTCATCCCATGGGGAGCTCTGGTGAACAGGTGTTCCCCCAGATCCTGATGTACACCCCTTATATACTTATAGGCAGCCACCAGGTCACCCCGAGCCTACGCTTTTCCAGGCTGCAGAGTCCTATAGCTTTCAGCCTCTCATCATAAGTCCTGTTTTCCTGCCATCTGATCATGTGCATGGCTCTTCTCTGGACTCTGTCAAGTTTCTCCACATCTTTTTTAGATTGTGGAGCCCAGAATAGGATGCAGTACTCCAGCTGCAGCCTCACCAAAGCTGAACACAGCAGGGGGATGACATCCTGGGATTTGCTACAGAAGCATCTATGAATGCAAGCCAGAGTTTTGCTTACTTTGCTTACCAATGTCCACATCATTAATGAAGATGCTGAAAAGAATAGGCCCAAGGACGGAGCCTTGGGGGACCCCACTAGTCACAGTGCACCACAATGATTGACTTCCATCAACTACCACTCTCTGGGTCCGACCTCGGAGCCAGTTCCCCAGCCAGTAGACTGCGATGTAGCTGAGGCTGCAATTGGCTAGTTTTCCTATGAGATGATCAGGAGATACCAGATCAAAAGCTTTTTTAAAGTTGAGATATATGACATCAATCTCTTCTCTATTGTCCAGGTGATATGTCACCTGGTCATAGAAGGAGATGAGATCGGTCAAGCAAGACCTACCCACAACAAACCCGTGCTGGCTATGCCTCAGGAAGTTGCCTTCAGTCAGTTTGTCAAGAATGGTTTCTTTGATAATTTTTTCCAAGATGTTCCCGGGGATAGAGGTCAGGCTGATGGGCCTGTAGTTCCCTGGATTTACTTTTCTCCCTTTCTTGAAGATAGCCACCACATTGGCCTTCTTCCAATTTTCTTGTAATGACTGACCACTGCATAAACATGAGCTGTCAGTGCGATGCAGTGGCTAGCAGGGCAAACAATACACTGGTATGCATCAACCGATGCATCTCGTGTAAAACTAAGGAAGTGATACTCTATCTGTACTCAGCACTGGTGAGACTGCAGTTGGAGTTCTGCATCCATTTCTGGGCACCACACCTCAATAAGGACGTGGAAAAACTTGAGAGGTTCCAAAGAAGAGCCACCCATATGATCAGGGAATTGCAAGGCAAGCCATATGAGAAAAGGCCGAAAGCCCTGGGCCTCTCTAGCCTAAAGAAGAGAAGGTTGAGAGGGGACTTGATAGCAGCTTACCTATCAGAGGGTGCATCAGGAGCTTGGTGAACAATTGTTCGCTAGGGCACCCCTGGGGAAGACCAGGACTAATGTATATAAGCTCCTGGAAGGCTGCTTCAAGCTTAATACCAGGAAAAACTCCTTCACAGTCAGGGTGTCCAGGCTGTGGCATAAACTCCCTCCAGAGGTGGTGCAGTCACCTCACCTGGAAGTTTTCAAGAGGAGAATGGACAGTCACCTCGCTGGGGTCATTTGTCCCCAGTTGTCTTCCTGCACAGAGCAGAGGTCTGGACCTGATGATCTGCAAAGTCCCTTCCAGTCCCTAACAATTTATGAATCTATGAGTTATTTGAGCACACCACGGGGTGCCAGGTGCATTACACTCTGCCACTGCTGATTGCCATGGTGTCCCAGGTGTTACTGAAAACTTGGCACAGAGCTGTGAACTTTGATGGCACCCCAGGCAAGCCCATGATTCCCCCCAACATGCACCACCACCTGGAGGGGTATCTCTACCTAAGCTGTGAGTCCCTGGCTTCTGCAACTGAGGAAGAAATCACCACTGCCATCAATGAGTTTCTTTGCATGCGACAGGCCTCTGGCTTCCTAGATGGGAGCCTGTGGGTGCTCAATAAGTCTTGAACTGCTGTGCCTGGATCTGGTGCTGTTACCCCATGAGGTCCTCCCTAAAAGAGTCCTTCTCCTTACTGGGCTGTGGCACTGGCTCTGGCAGACCTCCTGTGCTCATGAATACATAGTGGGCCCAGGACCTAGTTCAGCTGTCACATGAATAGCATGGACCTGCAGGCAGCCCCAGACCACTGGTTGTGGTCTCTGACACAATCAACTGCACCCACAGGGCCTTTACCTTTATGCAGCACTGCTGACCAGAGAGCTGGTGGCCATACTCCTGCATGCACTCGGCCATGGTTGCTTAGATGTGTGCGTTGGCAGTTGTAGTCTAGCCAAACTGGTGCTGGACCTCTGCCTTACCCCAAATAGCAATCAGGTCCATGGTGTTCTCTAGGGTCCATTTGGGCTACAGGCCACTGTCTCCAGCATTGGAGAGCCTGACATGGCAGCTGCTGCCAGGGACCTTGGGGAATCAGGGTGGGGCTCTGGGTTCTGGCATTGGTTGGCACATGCTCAGGGCAGCACAGTGCCCGGGAGGCAGGATCTGCCCCTCAGCAGTCCTATGGGTTACAGCCAGGATCTTCAGGGCTGCAGGGCCCAACAAGTCCCCACAGAGGGAAGGAATGGTGCCCAAGAGGCAAGCTCTGCCCCTCAGCAGTCCTGGGGGTCATAGCCAGGGTCCACAGGGCTGCAGGGCCCAGTATATGCCTGCAGTGGCCGGCCCCCTGCTAGTGTGGCTGACTGGGTGCAGTTTGCCCCTGACATGTGTCTACATGTGAGTTACTGTGCATTAGTTAATGCACCTTTTTTTGGTTCCTATGTGTATTGATACTAGCAAATGGCGCATTAGATTAATCTGCACATTAGATTATTTTAATGCACAGTAAAGTGTCTTGTGTAGATGCACCCTGAATGAGGTTGAAGTAGGCTCCCTACACAGCTCTTGAGGATGCAATTTAGGCAAATTCATGGGGGACAGGTTCTCTGGGAGACCAGAGGGTCTCACTTCTGTCCCTAGCAAATTGGTAAAAACTAAAATAAAAAATAAAAATCAACAGTTGCGTGGATGAATATGATATAAGGATGTTAACAAGAATTTAGACAGGGATATAGTTGATACAATATATTGGGATTTTCAAAAAAGCTTATGACAAGATCTCTTTCACCAAACGCTCTTAAAAAGTAAGTTGTCACAGCATTAGAGGGAAGGTTCTTTTACAAATCAAAAGCTGGTTAAAAAGAGAAAGACAGCAAAGGGTAGGGGTTAAATGCTCATTTTTCAGACTGAATGAAGGCTAGCAGTGGGGTCTCCCTGGGGAACTGTTCTGGGCTTGGTTTTGTTCAACATCTTCATAAATTACCTGGAAAAGAGTGCACAGGGAAATCTCAATGTTTTCAGGCAATACTAAATTATTCCAGATAGTCAAATCCTGAACTGCTGGCTAGAAGCTGTAAAAAGATCTTACAAAGCTAAAAGAGTACGCAAAAAAGTGGCAGATGAACTTTAGCATCAACAAATACAAGGAAATGCACATGGCAAAAATATAACCTCAACTATTCAAACACAATTCTCTTTATTAGCTGTTATGATTCAGGGATTTGGAGTCACTGTAGACAGTTCTCTAGAAATATTCGGTCAATGTGGAGCAGTGACCTAAAAAGCCAATAAAATGGTGGGCACCATTAAGAAGGGAATTGAAAACATCGTCATGCTACTGTACAAACCCACAGTGCACCCACATCCTGAATATTGTGTGCAATTCTGGTCCTTGCATCTCAAAAAAGATTTAGTATAATTAAAAAAGGTACCAAGAAGGGCAACAAAGATTATTATGGGTATGGAGCAGGTACGACCCATACTAGGAAAGACTGAAAAGGGTACGACTCTTCAGCTTGGAAAGGAGAAGGCTGAGGGGGGGTATGATCAAAGTCTATAAAATCAGGAAGTGTGGGGATAAAGAGACTATGGAACTGTTATTCATAAAATTCCAGAATAGACCTAGAAGGTACCCACTAAAATTATTAGGAGACAGATTTAAAACAAACAAGAGAGAGTTTTTATTTTTTAATCTTTGCATATTAATTTGTGGAAACGTGTTACCACAGGAGGTTGTAGACAGAAAGCAAAGCCAACTTTAAAAAAAGACTTACACAAGCCAGGTCCATTAATAACTATCAAACAGAACAGGCAGAGACGGATCTTCTGAAATCCCTAAATCAAGGACAGTGGATGCCAGGGAGGGTATAACAGGGATAAATAATAACAGGCATACTATATCCACGTTCATTACTTCACTTCAGATGTGTCCTCTTCATATTCTCCCCCTGTAAAACATCTCCCACTGCCAGTTCTGGAAACGAGATTGGTCTGACCCAGTATGGCAATTATATTCTTATTTTAGAATAAACAGCCATTAGATAAATGCAGAAACATTGTGTGTAGGGTGTGCTCTAAGAACAGCTACTGGATTGGGTGCTTGGGGGAATTTGACAATGTTGGTTCTGGATTTAGGACCCAGAGACCTTGTGCCAGGCCTTGTTCAGGGGGGGCACCACCCTCAAACTGACCACAACCTTTCTATTTGATAATAGGCAAATTTATTGATACACAGTGATAACAGAAAGGAAGCAATACAAACAATAAGGCAATTTTATATATTTACCAATCCTAGAGCTGTCAAAGTACATTTGGTCAGGATGTAGGCTCTACTCTGAGACTCTCATTCTTAGATGTCAGCAG
>NW_017728994.1:74834462-74835506 GCF_001723915.1 Gavialis gangeticus | reverse complement strand
AACAATAAGGCAATTTTATATATTTACCAATCCTAGAGCTGTCAAAGTACATTTGGTCAGGATGTAGGCTCTACTCTGAGACTCTCATTCTTAGATGTCAGCAGTCTGGAGGTGGGATGCCAAGGCACACAGCATCCCTCCAGTGGGGTGCATGAGACAGGCTGGTCATGTGCCCTCCATGGTAGTCTCAGGGGCCCTTCCCAGGGTACAGGGACTGGGACCACTCTCATGGAGGAGAAGAAGGAATAGGAGGGAACACGGAGGGACAGACAGGAAAAGGAAGGGACAGGACAAAGAGAGGGACAGGGAGGGACAAGGAGAAAGACAGGAAGGGATGGGACAAAGGGCAAGACCCTTTGTTTCTCTCAAGTCTCTGCCTTTGTATTCTCCTTTCCTCCTGATGATGAATCTTGCCCAGGCTTTAAAAATGCTTCCATACGTTCTCAACTTTAAGTACACATGGAGTCAATACAATACCTATGTGTATGGCAAAGACTTTGTGCTTCCTTGAGCTCTTAAGTGCAAATAGTAGGTGAATCTACACATGCATATTAATGCAAAGCAACACAATCCAGAGCTTATTGTTCCAAGTGCACGGTTTGCACGTGCATCCAGGACCATAGCACACTGAACCAGGTTGGAGCAGCCGCAGCTGGCAGGGGGCCCCCCAAGAGTCAGCTTGCCAGCCTGAGGCTTCTCCCTCCACAGTTCAACATGCTGGGGAGAAGCTGGCTGGGACACAAGAATGCTTCAATGGGAAGTTAGCTAGCAGGCAGCCCCTGCACTGAAGTACCTTCATGCCCCAGCCAGCCAAGTCTGCTTCTACACATGCACTTGCTGCAGAGATTTTTACTCTGCAGCAAGATAGTACTTATATTTACAAGTTCTATCCCGCTGAAGAGAAAATTAGTTTACTCTAGTCTAATAGGAGCACATGTGTAGATGCCAAGATGTTTACTGTGCAGCTGATTACTCTACTGCACAGTAAACATCTTGTGTAGGCACACCCTTCGAGCCACAGACTGCTACCCCCATCAGTACTAA
>NW_017728994.1:74829226-74834451 GCF_001723915.1 Gavialis gangeticus | reverse complement strand
ACCCTTCGAGCCACAGACTGCTACCCCCATCAGTACTAAGACAGACCTACTGGCTGCTGGGGAGGATATTCCCTTAGGACACTACTACTGAAGTGTTAAGAGTTCATTTCAAAATCTTTTTCATGTTACAGTCAATATCAGGGCCTGTGTTGTTTTGCTGTTCTCAAGTGCAATGCTTTTCCATAAGAGTTTTAGAAATAAATACTATTAATTAGGCTGTCCAATTTCCAGGTGGCTGGGGAACATACACTCTTTGTTACTATTCATTTGATTACTTAATTCAGAAATAGCTGTCCATGGACAATATGGACAATACCTCTTTGCCACTGTTTGGTACTTTAAATTTTATTTAATATATGGCTTCAGTTGGATTCCAGAACATGCAGATGGTCAAGAGCTGAGAGGATCATTTATGATCTGGTCACATGGAGCTTTGAGAGTATCAGCCAATTGGACAGTTGAGTAATACTTGTGCTTACCGTAAGAGAAAATGTTAAAGATTAATTTTCAACAATTAGCACTTTTCTAGTGTCTTAAACATTTTGCAAACTAAATAATTAAACAAACCTAAAAGGCCTAGTCCCCAAATTGGCCCCCGTAAGTGAAGTAGGTGGGAGAATACCTGTAAGAACCCCTGACGGGGCTTAGGGATGAACTAGGTGCCAAGCTGCTTTGTCAATACTTAGACAGACACAGACATTTAGGTGCCTAACACATATAGGCATATGCAGGTTAAGGCAACAACCACATTGAGATTTTGAGGATCTAAAGTTTTAAATTAGGGCATTAATGACAGTTGAGTACTTAAATCCTGTTATGGATCTAGTCCAAGGGGGCTACCCAGGAGACTGAAATGGAAAAATAAGTTGCAATAATGGAAAAGCAATATAATGTTTAAGAAACTATGAACACTCAGATTGGCTTCCATCTGCTCATCTGATTTTGGCAGTGTTCAGTTTCCAAGATATATTAATTTTCATGGCAGTTTCACAGTCAGGGTACAAGGATTGGCATAATTGAAACATGGGTATACTATTGGAAGTGGATAACTACAAAATCTCCATGTTAAGTAGCTAAGACAACTCCACATCAGGATAAATTTAAATATACTCTGCAGATCATAAGCTAGGAGTTCTAGAAGTTTCTTCTGTCTGAAATGTGAGGCTTGGTTTATTATGGTTTTTAACCTGAGGGAGAAAAACATACCCATTTGATTTAGCTGCTTTTACTTCACGAGTTTAGTTTACCCAGAGCAATAAGAGATCTATCTCAAGAAAAGTACTATAAAAATTATCTGTGGTATACAACATGACAGTCAAGAGAACATGGCTCATAAACACCGTTGATGTATTAATCAAAACAATGCGCTCCATCAAACTTTCAGGTAATCCCATCAACTCTTTGTCAACAATAACAAAGGCATATACAATGAAATTAATATTAACAGGTGACGAACTGTCTTGTTTTAGATGATTATTAAGAACATAAAATGTGTAGAGTAGTTTAACAGGATATGTCAGCTGCTTTTGTACATATAAAATAGCCAGCAGGAAAGAAGAGGAATTAAAGACTGCATTCCAGATAAAAATGCAATCCTGTCAGATCAGTGTCATTTATATAAGTAAAAAGTAAGAATAATGTGGCCAAGCAGATATCAGGAGGAGAATCCATTAAATATTATTGAAAGTCAGGGTGTCCCCTCTAGCTAAGAAAAGTTATTAGTCTGACAAATGTCAAGTGCTAATCTAGAACTAATGGGATTTAATTTTATGAATTGTTTTCATAAATATTCTAAAATGTGTTTATAGAGGCACATTATATATTTTTATATCTTTTGAATCCCTGAGAGTACACTAGAGCACAATATGAATAATTCATTGCAATAATTCTATTTACATAGTGAAATTATATTTGATTTGTTTGTGTATCTTACAACATAGTATCTTATGCTGCCCCTTGTCTCTGTCACAGTAAAAAACACTCTGGCATGTGAGACTAGTAGAGGTAGAATGGTCAAAATAATATACCATCACATGTCATTGCCCCTTAAAATAACATGTATATCTTATCCACTTCATTACTTTATCTACACTCTGAAAAACTACTTAGGATTTTCATTTTCAATAGATCTATTCCTTTTTTCCTCTCCACCTTTCACTCTAGTCATAAGCATCCCCTGCTTTCATTAAAGGGCTCTTTCATCGTTCCCTCTAGTCCTTGTTTCTATCACAGCGAGAATGTAAGAACATGAGGTTGAAAAAATTATTTGAGAAAATACGAAAAGGGAAGCTGAGGGAATGGAACTCATTTGCCTCTTTATTTGTTTGGTTCCTAGAATCTGTTTTTTGCCAAGAGAACGAGAGGGAAGAGGCTCCCCTCAATTGCTTACTAGATTTGTTTCTTAAAGTCTAATCTAATTTGTGTTGCCCTAGTTAGTTGTATTCCATGGAGTGCAAAAAGAGATTGCTTTTAACCTCTGTGGTCCTGCTGCCTTATGTTCATTTTTTCTTCTTCAGATGAGTCTGAGCAAAGCTAAGATTAATGTCTGTCGCCCCATGTTCTGGATCTTATTTGCAAAACTAGCAGTCTCAAATACCATCCACATTTAGAGGCTAGCACATCACACTATAAACAGATAGCCCTGAAATTCACAATACTAATATCCTTTTTTCCCCCTTTACCAATAGTAGCTGATGTACAATGCAACACCATGGTGTTAAATTTTTTTATGCTACTTTTCCCAGACTGTACTTGGTACTTTACATTTCTGATATGGTTCCTTGCAGCATACATGCTGTCCACAGCATTAGCTTCAAAATATACACTGAAGCTGTTTTTCCCCAGTACGTTCATATGTTCCCTGTCCTTTAGTACATGTTAACCAACTACCAAGTAATCATTATCATTTTAAGAACAATATTAAGATGTACCAAGAAATATGTCCTATATTTCTTGAAAGGGCTTTATTTCCTTCATACTCTACTAGATCTAATTTTATTTCCTTTAAATGCTTTTCCCCTATTTTTTTCTGCCTTTTAGATTTGAGATTATACCTCTATACCCATTCCTTTCTGGTTTTTTTACAGTCAAATAGTTATGTCTTTTCCTTTTTGAAATAACCGGCTCTATGATGTTTAGCATTAAGTTGATTATTCGTCTTATCTTGTATCCCCCTTATCTAATTCAGATTTTTCTATGATTTCTGTTCATCTCCTTCAAAGTTCCCAATCTTCACTTGGAACAAGTGCAAAAACATTTGTTAGAATTTGCTTGGGGAAAATGATAAATAACTTTGTAAGAATTCTCCCCAGACATTTTTTACCTTTTGTGAAAGAAGTTTCAGGTTCTATATGATACTCCAAGGTTTTTCATCACAAAATGATATTTTGGGAATTTGAATTTAAATATTCAATATTCATGTTACTCTCAATGCTATCTAATGCTCAAAAGAATAAAGCAGAGATGCAGTTCTAAGTTTATTAGTTTGGCATACTGATAAGTATTACCAAGACTGGATGATCCAACCTTTATCCACTGATCCGTTTCTTGGCAGTCTCTACATTACAAATCTCCCATCTGGCTTTCAGATCTGTCACTGATTTATCCATGGTAGACCAGCTTACATTTTCAAAGAGGTACAATGTGCTGTTTTATGGAAAAACTGAAAAGCTGAATTCTGGTCCCCAGCAGTATTGTTTAATTATTGATTCTTTTATATCATGAGAGAGCTGTAACAAACATTTGTACTATTAGTAGAGACACATCCGGTTTCACTCTATTAGTTAGGAATAACTACATTCTTCTGAAAGTTCATAAATGTTATTTAAAAAATGAAGTTCTTAAAAAAATTAAAAAATGCTCAGAAATGTAAGCTTCTGAATAGCTAATTGACGTGCTTATAGAAACTTGATTCATAGGAATTCCCATTCCTCCTCATTTTTGGAATCCCTCTGGCTAGGTAGCAAGTATTTTTTGTAAGATGAACAAGAAATATATTTGTACTAACTTAAGGGGAAAAGAAAAAATGTCCTATATGATTCAAATGATTGAATCTAACAGATGCAGTATGTTATCATTCTTGGTTTGTGGATTCACACTTCATAATCCCTTTTCTCATTAACCTACAGCTAAGACCTCCTCCAGTTTTTCAAGGAAAAATGCACATTTTATGGTAGGCATGTCCACTCTCTTCTATTAGCTACACAAAAGGTGGCAATCAACTTTAATGTGCATGGCACTGTGAAAACAACAAGCACTTAGTGTGTATACTAGCCTACATTTCTGGCATCTTTCATGTTCGGTCTCATTTGGAAAGTCACTTTTCCTCTTGTTAACATCTTTTTCAGACCCTTCTTTAAAACAATGCAACAGAAAATAGGTCTATGGAATGCAATATTCATGCTTCTAAAGCTTTCCTATTAAAGCATAAGATCTTGCATTTATTACCTGCAGTGCATTGTGTCTTTGTCTGAGACACTATTCTCTCTCTCACATCCTCAGACTCAGTTTCTGAAAAGGTCACAAACAGTTCTTAATCTCTATGTAGCTGCTGCCAGGGCCACAAACTGGCTTCCTGATTTTGGTGGGCTTAGCTGCAAAATGAAGTGCTACTCAGTAGGACTTGGGCTGTTACAACTAGGCCTTATGATATTACAAGAACTGTAATAACCAGTTTTAAAAAATAAGGCTAGGAGGATAAAATAGGTTACCTCAAAATCATAGGCATCTCCAAGGAAATGGCAGAGAAGAAAAGCTCAAGCCTAGCTGCAAGCCCTTCCTTTTTCTTAAGATAATTTTAATAATTCTTAACAATGCCATACTGGGCATTTTCTTCAGACAGGTAGGACTAATCTTTTTATTTTTCCTATATTTCACATATTTTCCACATGAAACCATTAGCTAATGATCCTCATCCATATCTAATACACAGGGAATTGCATAACAAAGACTTCTCCCAATAATTGAAAATATCAAAGAATTCCAAAATACAAAGTTAAGCTAAAAATATACAGGGAGAAAGCCGTTAAGAGGGAAGGAGGTCATCATGGGACAGTGGCAATGAGACAAGTGTGAGAAGGACAATGGGAAAGGAAATCAATGATGGCCGCTGAATGGTTGGAACTGGACAAGAGGATTGGGGTTGAGGGAGACAGCTGACAAGAGACCAAAGGTAGAGAATGATCATCTAAGCTAAGTACAGACAGTCAAAAAGCCCAAGGCTGAAT
>NW_017728994.1:74812995-74828603 GCF_001723915.1 Gavialis gangeticus | reverse complement strand
CAGTCAAAAAGCCCAAGGCTGAATCAATTCAATCTTCACATGTTAGTCTAAGCTGCACAGATTGAACTGACAGGCAAGTGAACAGACATTCATTTTTGATTCCAGAAATGAAGCCACATGCTTGCAGTGACCCAGGCCAGAAGCCAGGAACACTAGCGCATGCTACCCTGCTTGGCTGCAGCAGACAGCTTGGGCCAAGGCTAGTCCACGCACCCTTCAGCCAGCCCCTCCACTCCCAACACCATCACTCACAGCCCACGGCAGAGCAGGGCAGCAGAGACCTTGGCATAAGCTGCTCCACCCCAGCTCAAATTGTTGCTGTCCTGGGCACATGTGTAGATGGCTGCACCTGAGAGAAGTTTACTCTGGCTCAAACTGCTGTAGAGTTTATTGCTTTGAATTAATTGTACATTTAGATGCACTCCCCATATGTTTATTTAACCTGCTCTTGAAACTCCCAAAGATGGAGATTGCTCAAATTCTCTAAGAAGTCTATTTCAATGTTTAGCCAACAGCCATGCTCATAGTGAGGAAGTTCTTCCTTTGGATTTGGATCAAGAATGATTAATTTCAAGTAGTCAATGGTTTGAACCTTATTAGCTCAAATATCAGAACAAAAAAGTCATTTCAAGTAAAAAGGCCAAAATTTTCATTAAATACAGGCAGTCCTTGGACATATGACACAATTGGTTCCTGAAACCCACGTCTTAAGTCGAAACATTGCAACTCAGAAACAATTTTCTCATAAGAAACCATGTTATAAATGGGGGGTTGGTTCCTGAACCAAGGCCCAATACCCTATTTTCACCAAAAATACCCCAGAATTTTGTACTCAGTCAATTATAGATAAGTAATATAGTGACATTAATGTATTTATATTGTAAATAGCAAACATATTGATTTGGAGGGACTTCTTTGGGGTGACTTTTCTGTACTTTTTGAAGGGATCTTGGTTGGACATTTTGAAGGGTTCTTGGCTGGAGTTCTCTCAGGAGTCTTGGCTGCAGGTTTTTCTGGAGTGTTGTCTGCTTTCTTAAAAAAAAAGTGTCCAAGGAAGTTTGGACAGATGTTCTCCAGGGAGATGAGTGACACAGCAAATTAGTTTGCTGACATGGCATCACATTGAATCAAGCACTGTAAAGTTGAAACTGACATCAGAAAGTTGAAACAGGGGTCAATTTATAAACTTTGTAAGTGCAAAACACTGCAACTTGAAACATTTTAAGTCAAGGATTGTCTATATATATTTTTAAAGAAATTTTTGAGTAGAGAATTTTATCAGCCCAGGTCTTTTCCTATGAACATGAAGCAATATTAAACAATTTCAATGAATCAGTATTAAAAAAAAGAGTTAATTGAAAAATTCCTAGCCAGTTATACAGCGTCTTCTTTTTGAATTATTAGCTAATATCTATTTGCAATCAATTTTATGGCTATATTTGAAATGCTAACTCACTAAAAGAGTATGTGCAGCAGTATATTTGCTCAGATTTTCCATAAACCTTCTGTTGCATAAAAACTGTTTACTCCAAGTGTTAACTTTATAGAGACTTAAATGGTTGAGTACTTCTTGTTGCTGAAGATATTACTTCTGTCTATCACAGTGGAAGCCTGTCCAATGGAATTTCTTATCTGTCACACAGATGTAAGTTGAAGCTTATCCAGGATGCACTGGTTATCTGTCTTGGAGTAAAAGGGCGAATGCTTACATAGGGAAATGATTTATACAGATCACTGGGTTTTAATGATAAGTGTAAAGTACCACACATCTTTAAGAATGTCACTGAAAAAATCAAGAGCTTAACACAATCTCCTTAGAAAGCAATTTATACTATAATTATATAATACCAGTATATATATATATATATCATAGGAACATAATGGATTTCAGAGGTTTGATTTGCTGCTTAATGGAGATGGGGTTCTAGCTGGCAACAGGTAATATGCATAATGTAGAGTACTTAAATGTGGTGACTTTCCCATATTCAAACAACTAAAAGGAACTTTTTCAGTTTTACAGAATAACGTGGCCTGTACATTACTGTTGAACTAGCAAAAAGAGATCAAAACTCATCTAAGGTTTAGTTAAATGAAGAAAAAAAGTTATAAGCTAGTTTCTTGACCAGCATGAGTGGCTGGTGCCTCCTGAATCTGGGGAGGGCACCTATAGAAGCCGGCTGCAGCCCTGTCAGTGGGGGCACCACCCTACTGATAGCATCAGTGTCAGCCGTCAGGGCCCCTCCCCCATCCACCCCCTACCAGTCATGAATGACCAGGTTATTTTTTCAAATGAGTTATGATGTTTTCAGACTATTTTGGGATAAAGGAAATAGTCCAGTTAAAATACACATTTTGATTATAATTTGTTTCCCTAGTTCTAGCAAACTTATGCTTTTGCAGATCTGAATGTGTTTTTCTTTTTATATTGCACAGCATAATCTTTTTTAACATCTTCATACAAAAATTAAACAAGAAAAGCACGTTTGTCCCAATAGTCACAACACAGTGCACGTACACAGGAGAACTCTACTCATGCCATCTCTCATGAAAAGCTTGAGAAAATAAATAAGTTTTAGAAGGGGTACATGGAAGGGAGGTGGAGGTGGAGGGGGTTGGAAAGAGGAGCAGAAAATACGGACTATTTCACACCAAGAGGGAAGCAAATTCCAGAGTCATGGACTCTCTCGAGAGACTGCTCTGTCCCTAAACATAAAACTCTAGGGACTGCCAAGAATAGCACTTCAGTAATCTCAGCTGTCAGGTAAATGTATAAAAAGTTGGGCAAACCTGAAGGTAGCCAGGATTAAAAACATCGAAAACTTTATAGGTTACAATAGATCTTCAACTATTAAGTAGCCATTAATGGGAAACAACTGCAAAATACTAAATAATCTTCATGCATGAAACCCTACAACAAGTAAACAGATCACCACATTCTGCATTTACTGAAGCTTTTATCTGTCCAAGTATAGGCCTAGTTAAGACATGCCTAGTTAAGACTTGGTAAATCAAATCATAGGGCAAAAAGAAAAACAGGAATTTGCATTTGAAAGAGAGAATTTTCTAGTCAATAAAAAAAAAATGGTTCTTGGCTACTGTTGTTATCTGGACACCTAAAAGCAGCCACCGATCTAAATAGACCATGAATAAATATAACATGAATAACCTGTTTATGGGCAAATATATCAATGGAAAGAGCTTATATCACTTCCAGCAATTATTTCCTCCCCCAAATGCAAGTAACCCCTTTGTTTTTTCCAAGGTTCATCTCATCCAATTATCTCTCACCCAAGCTTGGTAAGAAATTAGCACTGAACTGAAAAGTAGAGCTAACAGAATATTTTTGACACTAAAACAATCTCTCTCAAAACAGCCCCAAAATCTAAACGCTGAAGTGCATCAAATATGAGAGCCCTTTGATTGAAAGAACTGCCCATTAAAAACTTCTGATAGAAGCAAACAGAGCAAGAGCTCCCTCTATCCCTGCCAAGTTCAAAAACCATAACAACAATAACTTATGGCCAGTGGTATCAAAGACAACTTACAGACTGAAAACAATAAAGAGAGAGACACCTAGCCCTTTTTCTCTGGGCCAGCCAAAAGTATTAGCTATAAATCAGTTCTCCTGATCCTGGGGCCAGGGCAGTTTTTCACATTCATTGTAGCATCCTAAATGCACTTCAATTTCTGATACCTGCCAACAGCTTCCAAGGACCCAAAGAAAAGCCAGGTACAGAAAGCCCCTAATTCTACCCCCTCTTTCCTGGCTATGCACCCTGTGATAGCATCTGTGCCTCCCCCAGGTTTCCCACACACACCTCGAATATTGCTGTACATTTGTCCATTACTGTCATGGTTCCTACTTCAGAGGAGGCCAGCCCAAGTGATGTGCACTTCGTCATTCCACCAGGTAGCATAACAGCAATACTGCACCAGCTGTGGAGGCATGAACAGCATACATCAAGAATGGGGTGTGGAGGATGTTACCAATCCCGCTGGCAACATGGTCAAATACCAATTAAACTGAAACTAAATAAATGTTTTAATTGAAAAAAAGCACAGTTAAGGTCTATTTGGGAGAAAATAAAATGAAATCTTCTGTGTCACCTATGGCAAAGACGTGGAATTACTCTGAATAGATAGACTCTATTCCCCATTAAATACATTGGGTCAGACCCTCACGTGGAGTAAAACAGATTTCAGTGCAGCAAAGTCAATTTGGACCAGGAAGCAAAGATCCTCTGTATATAAACATCTTTATTTTATGGTGAGATACACATTTTATACTGTTCTTTCTGGGAACATCAAGGGAGGTTGGAGACCCTGCTGAATCTAAGAGCCCCCAAAATTGTGAATCTCTTATATGAACAGAAATGGAAATCATTGTCTGAGAGACGTTATGCCATCCTTCTAACAACATCTCTGTTTTGTCTAGTATGACAAATACTCAGTGCTCTCAATACTATGTATTTATACATCTTTTTAGCCAAAACACACCTTCCAAGAGGGAGGAGAAAAGTCTGAAAAAGGTTGAACTAGTTCAGGTCCATGTTTAGCCCTAGAATATGGACATACGAACCTCCAATAATCTTATTAATGCAGTGTGCACTTCAATGATTTACCATATGGCTAATGTTCCTGCATTATTTTATGGTTCAGAAATTTCTCTTGGGAACTCTCACACTACTAGCTAAAAGAATATCAAGAGTGAACGTGACCAAAAAAGAAAAAAAAAATTGATCTTGCTTTTCAGTTATTCCTTTTCTACCTTTAATCTCCATTTTTCTGGCCTCTGTGACTGGGTTCTAACTTTAGAGAATTGTCTCTGCATGGCCTTTACCTTTGGAGTCTATATTCCCATTTGCTAGCCCTAATATGTTGACCTTCAGGGCATGCTGCAGAGTCAGGTACTTATTACTCATGATTTTAGAAGAGAAATGAGCTTGCGGGACACCTCAAGCATTTGGCAGAAATGTGAGTTGGATGATTTTCTTGACCGGGGCAGGCAAAATATAGCCCACAGGCTGCATCCGGCCCACCAGACAATTACATCTGGCATTCAGGCAGGCACTCACTAATTAACTGCATCCAGTCTGCAGCTGCCCCTGCTGCACTCCACTTGGGGCAAAGCCCCATCCACTCGCACCAGGACAACACATTGTACTATTGTACTAGCCCCAGGCAGCATGCCCATTCAGGTCCTATGACTTAGCTGGGAGCAGCAGGGAGCCCCACGTGATGGAACTGGGCCAGCTTGACTCCACTCCCTGTCACCTCAGCTGAATCCTAGGAGCTGCACATGGTGGCATGGAGCAGAGCCAAGCCACTAGCTCCATCACATGGGCCACCCCACAATGGCGTGCAGCTCTAGCTGAGTCCCTGGAGCTGCACTTGAGCTGCTGAGAGCCCCACACAATGGAGCTGGGTTGGCCTGGCCCCACTCCCACCATGTGCAGCTCCCAGGACTTGGCCAGAGCTACACACCACCAGGGAGGTTGCCTGCTATGGGCCATAAGCACCCTGAGGGCTCTTTGCATGCTGCTGCTGCCACCACCACTGGCAGGGGCTGTGCACCATGGGAGGGAAGCGTATGGGGAGGCTCCACGTGTATATCCCACCATATCTGCACACATACCCACACCCCCCACACCACTTTCACCCCACCTGCATCCCCCCACAAACTCTACCCCCACCTCAACCACACCCCACACACACAATGTAAGATTTTATTTTGAGCTATTATGCAATCCCCTCATTATATACTATGCAAACCACACAGAATTCAGGACAAAAATATATTTTTAAATAAAATTAAAATATGTTATAATGGATGCTTGATTTTTAGTACATGATTTGTCTTTTTTCTGGTTCCAAGACAGCAAACCCATCTCCCAAAAAGAGTACTTCTGGGGCAAGGGGAGGGATTTCTGATGGCAAAGGTCAGAGGTTAGGGGTGGGACTCCTGGTCCCAAGATGGCAATCAGGGAATGGAGACCTGTCAAAGAATGGGGCTACCATCACTGCCCTCATCACCTCATCAAAACTTGTTAAGTGGCCCTTCAGCTAAAATAACTGCCCACCCCTAATGTCAGCACTACCTGCCTGTCTGAATTCTATTGCTTGTTTTTTGTGATTTTGTCAAAGGCACCTACAGCACTAGGTATGTGTCTTTTATATATTATTACAAACTGTACAGTATTTATTTCAGCATTTGATTTATTGTTTTGCTTCAGTTTATTGTTCTTATTTACTCTACTTCAGTTCTCCTTTGGCAATTTTCCTTTTAACTCCATTTTTTTGTTTTGAATTATGGTATAAGGGTGCTTTTTTTTTCTTCTGAGTTGGTGTATCAGTCATTTCTGGTCACCATTACGATAAGATCAGCTTTAATACTGTCTTTATTTTGGAGAGTGGACAACAGAGTCAACTCATACAGGGTCAGTATTTGTCACAGAAGTACTTCCCACAAAAATAAATGAATAATTTAAATGATGTTAGCATTCTCTCTCATGCTTTCTCCTCTTGAATAATACTGAGTCCTATTCCTTCTCCACTTTTAAGGAAATATTTAATCAGATTCACTAATCTAGCTCTGAAACTATTTACTTAGTGTGGTCCCCACTTCCACAGAATTTGAATTCCTTTGAGTTAGGGTTCAATCATTACAGGATTGTCTCAAAAACTAAAAATAAATAGCATTACACCTTACTATTGTTTACATCTTTATTAATAAAGTAGAGACAGATAACATGTATAAATTAAAACAAGTTATATATAGATGAGCCAAATTCTTCTTTTTTGTCTCTCTGCTACTGATACATTAAAATGACTTATTTATTTGTTGTAGGCACCAAGAATTACAGGGCAACCCAGCGTGACATCTGTAGGTACTGTACTAAACCAGCCAGCAACCATTCCTTATACAACAGGCAATGACATGCCTATAACTACTTTTAGATTGGATAACTGAAGTGGTTTTTAATGGGGGGATGGGAGGGGAGAACAGGGCAGAATTTAGACAAGTTACTAGTTGCAAGAATCCTGCTATCTCAGGTGCATGGATAGATACAATCAGTGCTCATTATCAAACTGTTGGCATTTAGGTTCAGTATAAACATAGAATTGTATGCACGTTAAGCAGATAAACAAAATATCACCTAGATAAAACTGTATGAAATAATTAAGAATAGGTTATATAATTGTTGAGATACATTCATAAACTGGCTCTGGCATTAGCTGAATCTCAGTGGGGAAACTAATAAAAATCTCTGTGAGGTTATTTTTCTGTGTTGTCAGCATATTGCTAGTTAATGACTTTTAGAGTAGGTCAACTGAAAAGTGGCTTCTTTCACACTTTATACATTACTATGAAGCTTTTATTTCCTTTGTCAACTGTTATTTCCAGACTCCAGCAGTTGTGGGCATGATTTTTGAGTTATTTACTGTGGACATCAATGATTATTTACTACTCACAATGCAGCTTATTTTGAAAAGTTATTCTTTTTTATGATCTGTCACACTTTATATCTCAAACTCTGTAAGATGGAAATGCTGTTTTATAATTACAAAAAAAATGTTGTTTGCCTAGCTGACTTTTATTAAGTGTGCTTTACAGCTCAAACTCATGAGACTGGAAAAAATGCTTATAACTTAGCAACATTTCATCTGCAAAGCTATTGTCTTAGCAAGCCTGCAACTACCTGCACACATGAGTAACTCTACTTTGGTGAGGAACATCATTTGACTACAGTGCTACTATGCAAGTGCAAGAAGTCATAGGTGCCAGTCTTTAAAGAATTGCCCACAGTCTATTTTTAATTTTTTCATATGAAGTTGGTAACACATCCTTACTTTAAAATCAGCCATAGCCTTTTCTAAGCTTTAGCTTGGTCAGCATAAAACAAAATAGAAACCACTAAGTACACAGATAGCAAAGGTAGAGCTTATTAGAGTTCAACAGGCTATGTAGAAAAGATGCTGATTTAGTAGGATAGAGAACTACGGTAGAAAAGAACATGGCAATGATCCTGTTCCTTCTTGGTCATACAGTGCAAAGGTACTACAGTCACTAGTTTCAGTCCATTTTATTTATTTATTTGCTAGAGACAAGAATATGAAATGATACAAGCCAATTTCTGCGAGTTTATATTTTTTCCAATAAAAGGTTTTTATAAAAAACCCCAATAATGTGATCTTCAAACAAAAAAGCTGCTATGCTGATTATTCTGTTTCAAAGGAAAAAAATCCATCTGTCTAGTAAGGGGTTTACCAGGTGATGAGCCCTTGATGCCTTTCTTAGGTTGCACAGAAAAGTAAATTTGTTCAGGTACTATGTTTCCTAATTAATTCTACCGTTTAAAAGTAAAAACTCTTGTTAGCTCTCTAGATTTCTATGAGGGAGTGATTAGCTTACTGAGTGCAGAGAACCGAGTTATCAGGAGTTTCTCCTCAAAAGTTGCTGGCCTAGGAAAGTTGCCTTTTTCCCTTTAACTGTCATGTTTTCAGTTACATTGTGTAGGTAACTGCAAGGCTCTGGGACACTAAAACCCTATAAAGAAAAATAATATTATGATTACAAAGATGTTCTCCTGGAGTACAGGATTTTATCAAACAGTTCTGTATCGAGAATACGGGGTTTTGACAACGAGGCCAGCAGTATTACCATCCTCTAGATCACGGATTCTTACTTTTGGCTGACAGTACATGAGTCTCTGGAGTCTTTCATCTGTTATAGCCCAAGAATGTAGATCAGATCCAAAGGCCTTTGCTGACTTAACAACACAACAGATCACACTCTTGTTAGCTGTCAATATTATATCACCCAGCTACTAAGTCTCAACCAAGTTAAAGAAACAACTGCCAAACTGGCTATATAATATAGTTATTGCAGTAACTTCTACATAAAATAGTCATCTTGAGTTTGCTATAAGACTATGCTATCAAATTTGCAACATTTTTCATTATTCTCAAGTTCATCTTAAATGAACTCATAGATTGTTTGTAAAATCAGAGAAAACTCTAGTACAGGAATGAACAGGAGTATAAGCACTGCCAGTCAACATGGCTTTATGGAAAACAGCTTGTGTCAAACAAACCAGCTATATTCTTTAATGAGATAAGCTTGCTTGAGAAAGGTAACTGGATAGATATAATACTCTTAGATTTTTATAGACATTTGGTTTAATATTATACAGCTTCTCTTTAATATATTAGCACTATTCAATAGTTATAAACAAATATTAAACTGATCAAGAATAACTTAATCTACAGATATTTTAAAAATTTATCCATAGAGAATCCTCAATAAATGTGCGTGCCCCAGCAGGGTTCTACAAGGATCAACACTTACTATTAAACATTTTGCAGCAGTGATCTGGAAGTAAATATAAAAAATACTCCCAATAAAGTTTGTAGATGTCATCAAGGCTGGCAGAATGATAAAATAATGAAAAGGACGCTGACATCTTACAAAGCTATTTGGATGTGCCTGTGTATAGTCAAACAAAATTCATTTTAATCCAGACAAATGTAAGGTCATACATGAAAGATCAGAAATCCAAGGATTGTAGGCCATGCCTTCAAAATAAACAACTGTCTCCTCAAAAGGATTTAGGGGTCATAGTGGACCAACTGAACATGAACTTCTAGCTTGATGCTGTAGCAATGGTCTATGAATATATAAACCAGGAGACAGCAAGTAGGAGAAAAGAGATTTTTTTTACTTCTGTATGCAGTGCCAATAATACCATGCCATAATACTGGGGTCAGTTCTCATATTTAAAAAAATATGTCAAAAAAAATTAAGGTGTGAGAAGAACTATAAAAATGATAATGAAAACTAGAGAAAATTCTTTACTGTGAAACAGTTAAGTAACTCAATCTGTTTAGCTGCCATGCATTATTTGAGCTATAGATTTTGTAAGTAAAAAGAGTGGGAGGTGATGATTAGGGTTTATATGCATCTTCACAGGGAGAAAATACCAGATACTAAAAGACTATTTAATTTACCTGAGGAAGACAAGTTAAAGCTAGACAAATTCAAATTAGAACTAAGACTTCTTTATTTAAACAGTAAGTGTGATTAACTACTGAACCTGTGAAGGTAAGTGGTGAAGACTCATCTTTTGATATCGATGTCAGATCAAGACTGATTGCCTTTCTGGAATAAAAGCTTTAGCCAAACACAAGATATTTCGCTTGATGCAGGGATAACAGGGTAAAATTCTATAACCTGTGCTATGAAAACCAGAAGCAGGTAACAGAAGAGTTCTGTCATATATTAATATGAGGTATAGGCTTTCTAAGCAATTCAAGGTATAGGCTTTGTGGGCACGTCCTGACAAGCACGCATGTGCAGTTTGTGGCATCTTAAAGCTGTTTGAGGTGCCACAAACCGCACGCGATATACATGCACCTGTTCACTGAGCTGCCAATTTGTAGTGCGGTGCCAAAATCAACACCAGGAAATCCCAGTGTCAAAAACACCGCTGCTAAAAAAGCAGTGCAGTGCATGCAGCAGCAGTGTGCACCACCAGAAATGGAGCCTGACTGTTCAGAGCCATGATCTGGCTGGTGGCCCGGTGCTGTGTAGCCAGGTTTCCCCTGGAGGCTCCCAGGAACCTGGGTAGGGCTGCTGGGGCCAGCATGGGTGCTGGCCTCAGCCTCACCCACCGTACCTGGGACAATTTGGCCCATGCTGGAGTGCATATGTAGGTGTGTGCCCTGGGGCACAAAGCAGTGACACAAATATGTGCCACTGCTATTTGTTCCATGGCAAACACACCCCTGCATGTAGGGACACACCTTATAAGTCAAATTCTACTTGTGTTTAAACTGTCATCAAAGCGCTTGTGAGAACAGCTAAGTGAGAACAGAGTTTGATCCATGGATATAGATGTTAATGAGATAATACATGCATCATTACCATGTACTCAGACATACAGGATTAGACCTGATCTTCAAAGCATCTCAGTGAATTGAGTTTCTCTGCAAGCTTCTTTCTTATACAAGATATATATGTAGCAGAATTTAGAACAAGATTCCTATACTTTCAGAAGCAAAGCTTTGAATACACTTAAGGAAGAAGGAAGGAAGGAAATGATCATATTATTGGGTAAAATACTGATTCTCTTTTAGTTTCCCAACCATTAGCTTTCTAAACATATTGTCGCTATTTCATGAAAATTAAAAGAATATGATGGTGCAATATATTGTAATTGAAATAATATTAATTAAGGTTCATCTTGTGTTCCATAGCTCCCTGCAATACAGTCAGAAAGACACACTATATCAGTCTAGAAGGCTAAGCTTTACACAGGACAGTTATCCTTTTAAAGTAGTGTGAAGTTCTTAATTTAAAAATAGAAAGCATATAAAATATTTCCAAACTAACATTCTTGAGTATTTCAGAAGTTAATAAAAACTGTTATTCACTTACACAATCTTGGTCAAGACTTTATTTAATTTTCTTTTCAGATAAAAAGAGTTTCAGTTCCTGCATGATTATAATTTTCTCCTTAAAAGTAAATTCAAAGAATAGAACATAAGTTATAGTTAGAATAGTCATTGTACAAATTATTGACAAATAATAAATCTATTTCATACTCAATTTCTGATACTTTGCAGTAAAGAATATCCTCTTGTGTTACAGTATTATGTGAATTAATATAAAACATTACTGGATATTTCAAGGAAAGCAGTTCTCATGTACCCATTATCAATTTAAATATTGCACAGATCAACAAATCCAAGTGTATTAAGGGGTAACAAGCAAGTTCTAAATTTAGGTTGATCTCTGCAGCTTTATTATTGAATAAATAGCACATAAGTAAAAAAAGGTCTTTTCCAGCAAGACTTTTACACACTAGTAACTTTGACAATTTGGGGTCAGGCACTAAAGCCTTTTATAGCGTTTCATTTTAAATGTGATTAAAAACAACTTACACTACTTATGTGTTCATTGAAAAGAATGCAAATTTCATTTACTGAGACTATGGATATTAATTACCAGAATTTAAATTTACCATGTGATTAGTTGGCTGGATTTCCCACAAAATCAGAAAATAGTTTGGAACTCTTGGTAAAAATCAGGATGAAGCTTGGTAAGACTCAAGATGACAATAGCAATTACTAATAGGATGCACCATGCAAGACACAGAGTACAAAAAAGTCAAAGAATCAATGATAACTACTACATAAACATAATCCTGGAATTTCACAAGTATGGCTATTCGTGTCCTGGAGGATGAAATTCAATGAATAAGGTCAGGCCCCTGTACAAGACACCATCTTTTTTGGCTAAGATAGTGAAACTTTGAAACCCTGGAACTCCATATTGCATAATAGTACATGTTTCCATAGTCAGAGTGACCAAGATTATTAAAAGTAGCTGTGACAGGATGTAGTTTTGTTGTAATATTTTTGGTCTAAATGCATTCATGCTGTAATAATGTTGCAACCCCCAGTTCCCTGACTGGCTTGTGCATGAGAAAGAAGGGTTAATAGGGTCTTCACTAAGACATAGAGCTACCTCCATGCTGAACTAGACAAGATGCAATTCCAGCAGCAAAGAATTGAATAGCATCCTTGACACCTCACCTATGCTTAACAAACATCCCTAGACCGACAACACCCCAATGCCCCAGAAGCCTTGAAAAAGAGAGAGGGATTAGCCTGAAACAATGGAGAGAATAGCCTGAAAAGGAGGGTGTCAGCCTGAAAACAGGGGGAAAGAACAGCTGAGCTAATTTTGAAGTGTTCAGAGCTGGGCTGGCTGGAGTAGTAACAAAAGAGCTGCTGAATGCTTTAGAGAGCAGAAAAGACTCTGTGCTGGACTGCCTTTGTTGTAGCAAAGCTGTCTATGTTTTTTCTTGGCACTTCAGGTTGTGCTCCTCTTTCCCAGGAGGTGAATTGGAAGGTAGTTACCTGAGGAAGGACCACAGATAACCAGGGAAGGTCAGGAACCAAAACTCCAGGGTCAGGAGATTAGGGATTAGTGTGCAAGGGGCTCACCCCACTCCAGAAGGCACAACTTGATTAGCTTCAGGGATTACTCAGAGAAACTAAATAAGACCAGGGGTCCTGAGCAAACAAGCATGAATCTGTGATAAGGCTAACTATTGTGAATCACTCAGATTTCACAAGTTCAGATTGATAAATGCCAGTGTTTGATATGCCTTAGAAAGGCCTGACTTTCAGCAACATACAGTCCATGGGCCAGATCTGGCCCCCCAGGTGACCAGATTCAGCCTGCAGCTGCCTCTGCAGCACACCCGCACTGGGGCAGCCACTGTGGGGCACCCACAACGCAGCTCTGGGCAGTGCACGTAGCTTCCAGCAGGGCTGTTCCCAGTGTGCCAGCAGCCACATGCTGCTCTGCTCCCTCCACCTCCAGCAGCAGTTCCTATTCCTGATCTTGCCCATGCACCTTTTCCACCAGAAGGTGGCCAGGAGCTGAAGCTGGAGCCCTGCACATGAGGGCAGGAGCTGCCTGGCTAAAGCTGCCTGCCCACCTGCCCACCAGGAGTGGCGCAGCATGACATGGTAGAGGTAGGAGCAGGAGCCACCACTGAAGGGGGGTGGGGTGGGAACAGAGCAACACAGAGCTGGTTGCAATTGTACCAGAACAGGCATGTAGGGAGTGGGCCCCAGGCCCTAGCCCAGAGCTGTCACAGCCTTGTGACCCAGCCCTGTGATCTGAGACTCACCCACCTCTCCCACTCCTGAACACTGATCCCCGCCTGCCCGCAGCCCCATAGGGAGTTTGGGTGAGTTGTTGCACCGGTTGGGAGGGATTGCTAACCCGGCCCACAACATCTCATCAAAAATCCCTATGTGGCCTTCGGGACCAAACTATTGCCCACCCCTTACATAGCCCACGCCCTGAAGACTCCACAAGGTGAAAAAAGTCCTAAGAAAATGTTAGTACTTTCTTCCGTTGCCTTCCCATTCTATGCTGTAAATGGTAAAAATCTTGGTTGGGGGGCAGGGGGAAATCAAGGCAGAGAGGATACACAACATGGAAAAATGTTGAAAACTTTCAGTAATATGCCTCTTTAAATTCCAAGCCACATCACATGTATATTTTTCCATGTCATTTCACAGCTCAAAAATAGTGAGAGACATGGCTTTAAGTTAACCAAGATGTATAGTACATGTCATAAAATGCCACTAGTTTTTTGCATCTGTATATGAGAAATTTCCAGTCTATCGGGTTGCCTTATATATGGCATTGTCAAAGAGTTAAATGAAATAATGATATTGAAATATCCACCATAGATTAAATATCTACACTAATAACTCATTTGAGTAGACAGAAACTGCAAAAATTAGCTTTGTAATAAGAGTTAGAGGTCATAATTAAAGTATTCCAGATTATGAAGAGTATAGCAAAAATGAATCTGTCCTTCCTGGTATTCTAGTACATGACATGACAAAGGACCAGCTTTCCAAGGAAAATAAAATGTGCATAAATTAAAATTAGACTTAGAACACATAATAGAAATTACTGTTTTGTTTTGTTTTTTACTTAGTATACAGTCACAACCTGATATTTGCTGGTATAGGAAGCTCACAAGTCAACTTATGTTCCCTGATTTCTCAAAAGGCCTGGATATTTTGTAATTATTGTAAGTGTAGCCCAGGTAACTTGGGTATATACCCCCCTTCTCCAATTGAAGAGGATTGTTAGCTGGCAGGTGTGCTGTGGGGGGAACTGCAGACCGCTCAGTTTCCCTCCGTCCCTGTAGAACCAGGCCAGGACAGTCAGGGGACTTAACTGTATACAAATTTATTTACATTAACTTATCACAAGGGAAAGGAACTGCATGTAAACATATGTACAATGTATATATTTATAAAATATCTAAACCAGTAACATAAACAATACCCTCTGGGTAAACAACATAAAACCTTATACCAGTGCTCCAGATACAGGTAAGTCACATGTAAGTATCTGACCTGAAACAGATAAACCCCAAAGATAAACTCAATCCTGAGGAGAAGCCCCAATGCCCTTGGACTTTTCCCAAGCCCTACAAAGAAGCTGGTAACTTTAGGGGGGGACCTGTCACTGGGACCTTCCCTTTCAGGAGCCCTTAACTAACCAGAGTGGGGACTCCCCTCCCCTGTGGAAATCCTCTTTTCCCTGAAACTCATGGCTCCCAAGCCTGGAGGGTGGTCCTTGTCCTCTGCACCAGGCTGCTCTCTCACCTGCAGTGGGCTTCGGGGGCGGGGGTCACTGTCCCCTGGAACAGGGTCCTGCTATGCAGGGCTTCTGGGGTGGCCCTGTCAGCTGGCTCAGTAGCCCAAACACCGTCTGGCTCTCTGGACTCAACCTTTTGCTATGGATCTAATGTAGCACCAGGCTCGGTCCACTCCAGGACCCTCCATACAGCGCCTTCTGCACCGAGCTCCCAGCCTTGTTCCAGGCGTTGAGCGCCTGAGCCACCCAAGCGCTCCAAAGGTCCTACTCCATTCACTGTCCTATGCACCATGTCTCTAGCTGCATGCCAAAGGTTGCAGACCTGAGCCACCTCATGCAGCTCCCAGGGTCTGGACAGTGTCCGCCATGCTGCACACCGAGCACCTAGCTGCTGGAGCTGTCTGCT
>NW_017728994.1:74807323-74807995 GCF_001723915.1 Gavialis gangeticus | reverse complement strand
GACCTGAGCTGCCCAAGTGCTCCAAAGGTCCTACTCCATGCACCATCCTGTGCACTGTGTCTCCTACCACACGCCAGAGGTTGCAGACCCAAACTGCCTCACACAGCTCCCAGGGTCTGGACACTGTGTGTTGGGCTGCATGCTGAGAGCCTAGCTGCTGGAGCTGTCTGCTGTTCCCCACTGATGGAAGTCTTCAGGGGCACTTCTGGACTACTGCTTCACCCTGCTGAGCAGCTCTACTCAGCTCTTCTAAGCCCCACTCTTCTCTCTTCCGGATGTGCTCCCCTCATGCTGTGCACACAGCTCCTTTTATATGCTCCAGGGCTTCGCCCCTGAAGTCTTCCAGACCTGAGTGTTGCAGTCTTCAATCAGGTCCATGGGGGGGTGGGGATCTCCTCTCCCCCTCCCCTCAGGAAAGGGGGACTTAACTCCTCTTGCTGCCTCCTGATTGGTGGATGAGCTCCACCAATCAAAACAGCAAGATTTCAAGCCTGGGACTCAACCCAAGCTCCAAAAGGCAAGCCTGCTACATAAGTAATGATTGGAGATACACAATCTGAAATAAAACAATAAATCTTGGGCTTTGGAATCTCTCATGATCAACCTGAATATGAGGAAGGATTTCTACCTACTGTAGCTATAGATTATTGTAAAAAAGAGTTGGGGGAGTGG
>NW_017728994.1:74791592-74807101 GCF_001723915.1 Gavialis gangeticus | reverse complement strand
GAGGGGGGAGGGGAGTTGGGGGGAGGGGCAGGGAAGATAAGGAAGGAAAACGAAAGGGAAAGGGATAGGCTTCCATATCCTGAAGTTTAAAGCTAATGACATTGGCACAGGCAGTGAACTGGAAAGACAATGTTTCAATCCAGTTTGTTCTATTTTATGCTATTTTATTTGATGACTGTCAAATCTCCTAAACATGCAGAAAAGCCACATATACCCAGGAATGTAGGAATTTAAACAAAAAAAGTGTTAATCAGCTGAAAATCCATGAAGATCTGCAGTGAGTTAGCTTCCTCGTCGCACGTGAAGAAATTCAAGAACTAAAATTATTCCAGGAAAGACGGGAAATAATATATATTCAGTAAATTTAGAACATGCTTGAGCTTCCTTCTCCAAAAGTATCAAGGATGCAGTATATTATCTATTTCTAGATAATAAAAAGAAGAGAATATTGGTAAATAACATATTAATGTAATATACTTCCTGTGCATTAAAGAAGAGAAGTGTATATTTCTTTCTTATTATTTCATCACAAACTCTCCATCATCATTTAAACAGGGGCCTGGTACAGATTTTACATATAAAGCAGTATAAGTGATCAGAAACCTATAACAGAACAGAAGATCAGTGCACATAAAATGGCAGAACCCAGCCTAAAATGGACCTAGATGGAGGTAGTATCAGATTTAATTGGCTTGAGTTAGACTGGTCTATCGAACTTCTGTACCAGATCCCCTCCTGCTGGCATTCCAGGCACCTTTGCTAGCCTCCCAGCATGGAGACACAGAATTCTGCTTGGCTGCTCTGACTGAGTGGCTAGCTGGCCCACCCCCAGCCTGTCACAAATCTGAGGTAGCAAAACTTCTGCTCACTAGCCCTTGGTCTTACCTGTGCCCATCACCTAGGCCAAGCAATAGTGGGGAGGGGGGAGAGCAGAGGCTCCAGCCCCATAGATGCAGCCAGCACAGCTGGGGGAGATGCAGCAGGAGCACACTCTCTCTGTCACAGCCCAGCTGACCAGCATGACTCCTCACTCTGCTTCTCCCCTTCCCCCCTCACTAGTACTGGTAGCCAGCCACTGGCCTAGGGGTGGGGCTGGAGAGAGATTATTTGCTGGCTCCCCTGCACTTTCGGGCTGACCATAGGGGGTTGGAGGCATATGCCAGGCATCCAATCAGGGGTGGCCCACTGCTCGGCTACATTCAGCTGCCCTTAGCAGTCTCCAGCATTCTGACAGGCATGCAGGAGTGCCTCCAAGCTGCTGGTCTTTGCCAGTGCAGGCATCCTTTGTGCCCGCCCCCTATGAAAGATCAAACTTGTGTTCCCAAACTAATGTAGTCCACTTAGAGAAACCCACACAAGTTAATTTGAATCAGCCTCAGGCTTTTTGAATGGCTATACCTAGCCAAAAAAAGAACGTTATGTTTTCATAAATTAACTTCAAAACAGGAGCATTGTCTGTGCATACTTGCTTACAGAGGATTCAGAAGTAAACTACAATTCCATTCAGAATATAGCCTTGGAATGTCAGTGAGTTAATGGTTATTATGCACTGAATAAATGAGTCTTCAAAGTCTTTTTTATGAAGGATATGACAATCTGCAATATCATCATAATCTGAATATTAATATAATGTATTGCATGCTGATAAGATTGAAAAATCATGAAATAAATGAGCTACCGCAAACCCCTGACTTATTTATTCTATTTTCCTACACTACATTTGTAATGAAATGCCTGAATGCTTAGTTCCTATTTTATCCAAGCTGCAAGCATGGATTCTTCTACTGTTTTCTCATTATAGCATTAGTTTGAGCACATACCTGATGTGCCTTATGCAGAATTTATATTATAGAATTATAGACTCATAGAAAATTAGGGCTGGAAAAGACTTCAGGAGGTCATCTAGTCCAACCCCCTAGTCATAGCAGGACCACCACTCACTATATCATCCCATCCATGGCTTTGTCTATCCAGGTCTTAAAAATGTCCAAGTATAGAGATTGCATCACCTCTCTGAGTAACCCTGTTCCAGTGCTTCAGTACCTTCCTAGTGGGAATGTTCATCCTAATAGCTAATCTAAATTGTCCGTGCTGCAACGTGAGACCGTGGCTTCTTGCTCTGTCATCTGCCACCAGAGAACAGTCTAGCTCTATCCACATTGGAAGTGTCCTTCAGGTAGTTGAAGGTTGCTATTAAATTCCTCCTCAGTCTTCTCTTCTGCAGACTAAATAAACTTAGGTCCCTTAGTGTCTCCTCATAAGTCACGTGACCAATCCCCTTAACAATTGCCATTGCCCTTCGCTGGACTTTCTCCAATTTGTCTACATTCTTTCTGTATTGGGGGGGAGGGAGGAGGCAAAACTACACACAGTACTCTAGGTGTGGCCTCACAAGTGCTGATTAGAAGGAAAAGAATCACTTCCCTTGATCTTCTGGCAACAGTACTAATGCAGCTCAGCATACCATTCTTCACAACAAGGGCACACTCTTGGTTCATATTCAGCTTACTGTCCACTGTAACCCCTGGGTCCTTTTCTGCCAAGCTGCTGCTTAGCAAATCATTCCCCAGGCTGTACCAGTTAGAGGAGCACCGATATATTGGTCTGATTTGGAACGATACTGATATAAAGAAAATTGTCTATATCAGATATCAACCCAATGAGGCTAATAGTTTGGCCAATAGATGTCCGTGCTGCGCACAGCCTCAGAGCAGCATGGAGCAGAGCTGGCAGCATGGAGAGTTGCCTCCAGCTGGTACACTGGAAGGGGAGGCATGGAAGGAAAGGGTGTGGGGGGGGGGGCAGATCAATGCCCTCCACAGTGAGGGAAGGGCAGGGGCAGGGGCAGGCTTCGGTCCCCCTTGCCACATTGTTTCCTCCCCAGGTCCAGTACCTGTCCCTGTCAGAGTGCCATTCCCATCGCTTCTGCCAATGTCCCAGTTGCTGCTGCCATCCTCCATCCACACCGGTTCTACTAGCAACCCCTGGGATACTCGTTGGCCTGACATTTCCATCCTGCTCCCCTTCCACGAGTGCTACCACGTTCTCATGTTGGGAGCCTCTAAGCTTCCAGGCTCCTCTGAGCCAGCTGAGGATGCTGCTGGCACTGCCTCCGCCTCCACCTCCACCTCCGCTCATGCTCCCCCCCGTTTCTTTCCTGCCAGGTCTTTTATCCAGGTCCCGGGCATCTGCCCAGCTAATTATCCCTGGCACGCTTTTATAAAGTGTGCTGTGGCAGGGCACTGTTTCTGCCTGCCACTTTAAGGGCCAGAAGCCAGCAGCCAGCAGGTGCCTGATTAGGGCAGCCATTTTAGATTCAGGGATGCCCATCTAAACAGGACATTTTGCTCCTGGGAGGCCAGGCAACAACATTGCCTGGCTGCAGGGCTGCTGCTTTCATCTGGAGATAAGGGAGGAGCTGTAGGGGATGGTCAGGAGGCTCCTGGTCCTGGGTATGACCTAAAACTAAACCCTACCAAGAGTGGGTGGCCTGGTGGGTCTCTCAGTGGCACAGGAGCCTACAGGAAATGTCAGGCCAGTTACCACCCTAGTGAAAGGCAGGTCAGGCCACCTGAACCCCAGCTCCCACAACTGGGTGGACCCCAAAGAGAGTGTGAAGCCATAGACTCAAGAACTTGTCTGAACATCCCCTGACTGGTCAATGCTGGGGCCAGGACAAGAAGGGTCAAAGGGCCAGGGGCCCACTGTGAGGAACACCCAAGAGCTGAGGGCCTGGGGTTCTGACTGGCCTGGAGGTGGGCCGGGACTAGTAGCCAAAGGTCCCAGGGGGACCACAACCATAAGAGGGAGTAGATCAGGGAGCTATGCAGCCGGGAATGAAGGCAGAATAGGTGGCCTGAATGGAGGGATCTAAGTGGGGTCCAACTAGTAGGATTCTGGGGTTCAGTGTGGGGTCAGTGATATAGATAATATCTAGATGCCATCTGCAAGGCTTGGGCTGCCGTGTAGGGGAAGAACAGAGCTGCAGATAGCACCCCCTGGCATCGGGGCAAGAAATGGGCAGCCTCCCACTTAATCAACATCAATTAGTTAATTAACAACAAGGCATGGCAGGAAAGAAGGCAGGTGGTTAGCCCAGGAACAGGTGGGCAGGCCACTGGGAAATCGGCCCTGAGAAGACCCCCTGTTACACGCGCCCAAGGAGACATGGGAGCCGGTTCCGGCTGCACCACGGGTTTTCACTTTCATCTTTACCTGTCCCGGCTTTGGCCACTGTGGCTTTGCTCCCACTGCTCCTCTGCTGGTGCAGTGTCCTGCCACCTCTCCGCCAACTCAGGTAAGTTTTCTCTACACACTCCCCATTTAAGTTGCCTTGAGGCGTCTTGTCATCTGTTCACTCTCCCTCGACGCACCTTGACAGAAAATCAGCAACGCTGTTAGTTGACCCTGGTCGATATCTCACTTTAAACTTAAATGCCTGTAATGACAGTGCCCACCACATTATTTGTGTGTGGGCATTGTCATGCTTGAATTTATTTAGCCATTGTAAAGGGGCATGATCAGTGACGAGATCGAACTCCCGGCCCACTAGGTAATACCTAAAATAGTTCACTGCCCACTTTATGGCCAGGCATTCCCTTTCGATGGTAGAATACCTGGTTTCTGCATCATTTAGTTTCCAGCTAGTGTAAGTGATTGCGTGTTTTACGCCCTCTTGCTCCTGGCAAAGCACAGCACCTACGGCCATCTTGGAGGCATCCATCTGCAAGATGAAAGTTTTAGAAAAATCAGGTATTATGATAATCACCTCACCACATTAACTTCTCATGATGTTTTCAAAACTTCTTTTCATCTTGGTCATCCAACTGATCGGGCCCTGTATCTTCCCTCTATGGCATTCATTAATGCCGTGGTCTTTTCGGCGAAACATGGAATAAACCGCCTATAATAGTTTGCCAAGCCTAAAAAAGCCCACATCTATTGTTTTGTTTGTGGGGCGCATAGTTCTTTATTATGTCTATCTTGCTAGCTAAAGGGCATATTCTACTTCGCCCTACTCTAAATCCCAAATAATTCATCTCCTGTACCCCTAGGGTGCATTTTTTTTAGGTTTGTGGTCATGCCCACCCGACGTATTTCTTGTAGTACTGCCGCTACATGGCATAAGTGCTGGCCCCATGCCTGCCAGTAGATTACTATATAATCGATATATGTAGCTGCGTACATCATATGTGGAGTTAGAATGTGATCCATCAGCCATTGAAAGGTTGCTGTGGCTCAATGGAGGCCAAAAGGCATCCTCATAAACTCAAACAACCCCCAGGGAGTGCCAAAAGCCATTTTCAGACAGTCCTTTTCTGCCACAGGGATCTGCCAATACCCCTTGGCCATGTTGATAGCGGAGATGTATTGAGCCAGGCCTATCCACTCTAGTAACTCTTCCACATGCAGCATGAGGAAGGCATTGAAATGGGCAACTTTATTAACCTTCCAAAAATTGATACATATTCTGAGCGTGCCATCACTCCTTGGCACTATTACCATTGGGCTCCACCAGGGACTGCATGAAGGCATGATGATACCTTGGGTTAACATCTTTCATAGTTCACCTCAGACCTTCTCTCACCAGTGATGTGAGATGGCTCTCCACCTCTCTCGCACGATGGTTCTCTTAGATGTATGAATTTTATGCTGTATTCCTTGGGCTCGGCCTGGCTTTTCATCAAACACTTCACCAAACTTTGCCACCAACTTTCTCAACTGGTCGCATTGTTGGGCATCAAGCTCTGGGCCCTGCTTGCTGCACAATCTTGAATGGACCTTGCCACCACGTCAACAACTTATCTGCCATTGTGGGAAGTAATATGAGAACCTTATCTCTGAAGCAAAAATCTCTAGTGTGAGCCCCTTTATCATACTCTTACTGTTGCTTCTGCTGAGCCTCGGCCAAATGTTCCTGGGTGAGCTGTCTAGCTTTCGCCAACCGCTCTACCATTTCCTGTTGGTAGTGTTGTACCCCAACCTCTGATCGTCCCGTGCTTTCCCATTCCTCTCTCACCCCCTGCAACAGCCCTTGTGGGTTATGGCCATACACTAAATCAAATGGGGACAGTCTCATGGATGCCTGCAGAGTGTCTCTCAGTGCGAAGAGGAAAGGTATCAGGATCAAATCCCATCTTCTCAGTTCATCTTGGGCACATCACCATAATAACCATTTAATCATGGCATTAAGGAGTTCTACCAGTCTGTTAGTCTGCGGGTGATACACTGAGGTACAGAGATGTCATATTCTCAACATCTGACACATGGCCAGGATAACTCCAGACATAAAATTTGTCCCCTGATCTGTAATTATCTCCCTCAGGACTCCCACTTGGGACACCCATCTTAATAATTCTTCTGCAATTCATGGGGCCATTGCTGATCTCAGTGGTATTGCTTCCAGGTAGCATATCGTGTAGTCAATAATGACTAAAATATATTGGTGGCCAATGCTACTCTTTGTTAAAAGCCCCATGACATCCAGCACTATCTGATCAAAAGGAACCTCAATAAGTGGCATTGGTTGTAATGGGACCTGTGGGGGGGTCGTCTCTCATGGATCCTCTGGACAGACCTCACAATGCCATGTAATTTAATCCCTCATGCCAGGCCAAAAAAACCATTGCCCAATTCTACTCATCATTTTGTCTGCTCCAATGTGGCCGTCCATCGGGCTTGCATGTGCCAGCCCCCATACTTTTTTGGCAGATCCTTCTAGGGACTACTAACTGCCGTGTCCACTCCCCTCAGACTGGACGCTTCTTCACTCGATATAACAAACCCCTATGTACCTAGAAATATGCATCGCTTACATCCATTCTGGGTCGTATGATCTCCTCTTCCACCCGAGCAACCTCTGTCTCCCGGATACTCTGTAGCTCATCGCCCTCCTCTTGGGCCGTTCGAAAGTGTACACCCTCAGCGCCTGTCCCGAGGCTGAGACACTCTTCCTCATTGGATGGCGCTGAATCATCCTCTGCTATCCAACCTTCCCCATGGAGCCATCCACCTCATCTTGTCTCCTCCATGAACACTTCCACTAATACTTCGTAGAAAGGTGGCCAATCCCTCCCTATGATCATCTGACCATCTAACTGACGGGCCAGCCCAATACGCATTTTACCCTTGAGATTGGCGATCTTCACATCCACAAAGCCTCTTTCATATTGCTCAGTCTCGCCATGTATACAATGCATCCTCACCGGGAAGCACCACTCAATAATGCTCTCAGGAATTGCCCCTGACCGTATTAGCGTCTGGGAGCAATCGGTGTCCAGGGTGGCCTGAAGCGGTCTACCTGCTACCCACACTGTCACCATGGGCCGGTCCCACCCCTCTACTTCTTTGCTGCATCCAAAACTGTAATCCATTTCCTCAGTCAGTTCGTTGTGTCATTCCTTCAACCCCATAGCCTCCCCAGTGGGTCTCCATCTTTCTGTGACCCCTAGGGTGCATTCTAGGGAAACATGTCCAGCCTTGCCCCACTGATAGCATATGATTCCCCACTTCACATGGCGTATGGGCCCCTGCCAGGGCTCGTCCTTCTTCTTAGGGGTAAGCCCCGAGCTTCTGCAGTTCTTCTCCCTGAGTGCTTCCCCCTCTGAGGCAGCAAAAGCCTCCACTATTTTTAAGGCTTCAGCAGTTGTCTGGGGGAAAGTGTTGGCATACCCATAGTTGAGTGTCCTCATCTAGATCTTTTATGAACAGTTCAAGCAGAATTTGATCTGCCAGGGCTGCTCAGTCAACCTTCCCTGGGAGGACCCATTTATGCAAAAGATCTTTTAACACCTGCATTAGATTTCTAGGCCTGTGGTCTTCCTTGCTCTTTTGGGCATGAAATAACCTATGATAGTAGTCTGTGGTGAGCTCTAACCACTGTAGTATGGCCACCTTAACCTTTTCATAATCATAGGCTTCCTCCCACAGCAAGGCCTAGTAAGAGGCCTGTGCCTTTCCCATGACCAGTGACCGGAGCAGTCTGGCCCATTGTAGCCTGTCCAGCCCTGCCTGAATCGCTGCCCTTTCAAATGACTTGATGTAAGACTCTACGTCATCCTCCAGTGTCATGCAATGCATACGGAAGGCAGTCCAGCTCCACCGCATCCACTCCTGCTGCTGTAGGGCTTGTTGCTGTTGGATTTCCAGCAGCTTAGATACTATGTGCAACGTTTGTCCTAGCAACTCAATCTTGGGATTTAGGTTTATTTCCATTGTTGCATTGGCCTCCAGGGTAACCCTTGTGTCACCGTTCCTGGCCAATGCACCAAGTTGTAACCTTCCATGCCTAGGTCCCGAGCGCTGCACATCTAAGCTCTTCTTGAATTTTGCCATGACTTGTTGGACTACACAGCCAGGCTATTGGGAGTGATCTTGGGTCAGTTCCCTCAGGGGTATTTCTTGCCATGCCTTTGATGGTAAATAGGTTTCAATCAGGAAGACAATGTCTAGTCCCGCCTCCCAAGGTACCTCCCCTTGGTTGTCCTCACTATATGTCTTCTCTCCTACACACCACCTAATGCCAATCATGCTGTTGTCCATTGCGGTCGATTGTTCTGACCCTCCCTAGCGCTGGGTCCCTTACGGGCTGTGGTAGTTGGTCACTGGTGATTATTTATACCCAGTGTCTCCCACAGCCCCCTTTTTTCCTCCTGGCTTATGCGGCTTCTGACTCTGCCCAGGCTTCAGTCCCCCTTGACGTGTCATTTCCTTCCTGGGTCCAGTACCTGTTGTCTGCTGTCCCTGTCAGAGTGCCATTCCCATCGCTCCTGCCAATGTCCCGGTTGCTACTGCCATCCTCCATCCACACCAGTTCTGCCAGTGACCCCTGGGATACTTGTTGGCCTGACATTTCTATCCTGCTCCTCTTCCATGGGATCCACCATGTTCTCATGTTGGGAGCCTCTAAGCATCCAGGCTCCTCTGAGCCAGCTGAGGACACTGCTGCTGCCTCTGCCTCCACTTCCACTCCTGCTCCCCCCAGCTTCTTTCCTGCCGGCTCTTTTTTATCCTGGTGCTGGGCATCCACCCAGCCAATTGTCTCTGGCACACTTTAATAAAGCGTGCCCAGGCAGATGCAGGAGCCAGTTTTGGCTCCTCCCAGCTCCACCATGGGTTTTCACTTTGATCTTTACCCACAGCATCTTCGACTGCTGCAGCTTTGCTCCCACCGTGTTCCTTTGCTGGTGCGGCATCCTGCCACCTCTCCACCAATTCAGGTAAGTTTTTTTCTCCATCATGTATAAGAGGACATATCAAACTTTTGTTTTATAAATTGTGTCCTTTTTCCCTTGCACTTCTTTTATGGTTAAGAGACTTGAAACTTAATTGAATCTTCTGGTACTTGAATTGAAAAACTATTTTTTTTTTTATATCATCATGTCCCATTTCATAGTTTACGCTCACATGTAAATTGCTCTTTACTTCTATTTTTTTTAATGTTTTCATGGAAGTTTTCTGAATTTTGAGTTTGTAATGAAACATGAAATTAGGTGAGTTTCATATGGTTCCAAGTACTATTGTAAATAATTTGCACAGTACTGTAAAGTTAGAAGCAAGGTAATCCATCCATATTATGTAAAACAATTCAGGTGGGAACTTCTTAGTACAGTAATTTTTAATCAGGGTACCACAGAACCCTGAGATGCCTTGAGATCCTTTCAAGGTTGATGCAAGGTTCCACACAATGTCATCTCTGTGAGGTGCGCAAATAAGATTGACAAGAGAAACCCAGAGATTTCAAATAGGAATCTATATCATTAAAGACATTCTGACCTGTTATGAGATTTCTGAGTTCTTGGCAACAGAACAATTATTGTAATATTTTTTCTGTAGTCAAAAAGGCAGTAAAAAGGGAGTGAAAGCTGGCATTTTCCATAGGGTGCCTTGAGTCTAATAAGGGTGACTGGAGCCTACGGTGGCATACAAAAGTTCACTGAACCCAGACTACGATCACATGGCTTACTTTCAACTACATGATCATAGACTGGGAGAAGCATGTACAGGTGCCTGCCAGTGCAGGAAACCCAGTGGAAGTAACTCAAGGTAAGAGGAGGGGAGGAGGAGTTTGGGAGGCAGGGTAGCGGGTGTTCAGGGAGGGTTGGCAGATCCAAAGCGGGTCTTCCACCCAGAGGTGGGAGGGTCAGGGAGGTAAAAATAGCCCAGTCAAGGTTGGGGAGGGGGTAGGAAAAATAGAACCCCAGTGCCCCCAGAGCTGGGGTGAGTGGCTGGGCTTTCCTGGTCTGGGGCTGTGCTCCAAACATGTAGAGATGTTCACTGGATCATGTTTAACTCATTCCTGAATCAGGCCTGCCATTTTTGGCCCAATTTAAACCCCCCAAATGTCTACAGAGATGGGCCTTTTGATCAACCTAACCCTAGCTAAGTCAATCTAAATGTAGTGTGTGCCCATATTCTAAAGCCATTGTTCTACTACTTTATGGTTATAGCTGTATCTATTGGGCCTTTCTGGATATGGATATAAATTTAAATAATAATAATAATATATTACAATCAGCAGTATGACTGCAACACACATATACTCAACTTACCTAGGTAAGTTTGCGTACTGAGAACAGTCACAGTAGCACAAGCTGCAGCCACTGAGCAAACATCCAAGTCAAAAGCAGACTTGTGCAGCCTGAACCAAAACTAGTGATGATATGGCAGTACTGCTAACAATGCTAATATCATTTTCACAAAGTTATTAGCTTTGGTTGTAAGGTCTGAATGAGTTTTCCCTTGTATAGGTATCATTATTTTCTTTCAAGAAATCTCTTTAGATGAAACATTCATCTGTCCATTCATCCAAGGAATCATTCACTTTCACAAGAAAGCTGGCATTGAACAATCATTAATCTCTGCTATATTTCCAGTTTTACTGCAGTTTTTAGCCACACAAAAGGAAACCAATCATTCTGACTATTTCAGTGCTGTTAGATTACAATCCTTTTAATTTCTCCCTTTTTTAAAACTGTGATTAAATCTGCTCAACTTTCTTTCTGCTTACCCACAAGCTTTCTCCCTTCAATCGGTTTATCTCTTGTGCTGAGAAGTGTCATCAATATTATATCATTGTTCAAGAAATAGCATTCCTGGTATCTTTAAATCTGGTCTTAATTAAGTTTGTGAAATTGAAAAAAAAAAAAAAGAGTCTTGAAACCCTGTCAGGATCTTCATATATCCTGTATAGATATAATTATTATTCACTGTAAGGGACATGCTTTGAAAGTAATGATCAATTCTTAAATGAAAAAAGTTAAAGTTCAAATTAACCATGATAAAAGTAATGTTGATAATTGGTTTACTTATTAAAATTGCCCTGATGTAAAAGTACAGTACATGGATTCTAGATGTGCAAAAAGGAGTCAGCTTTGATGTTAATAATAATACTGTCTCATTTAAGAACTCTGAGGATCTGTTATTTCCTCACTAATAAGAAAGAAAAAAAAACCACTGAAGGCAAACTGAGGAGTTGTTACTTCACAGCAAGAAGAGAGGAAGGACTAGCAGCAGGCAATTGTGAGGCTTGTGAATTGTCTTTTTCAAAAACTGTATTTCCAGTTTCCACTAGAAAGGCAGGCAGGCTGGAAAAAATGTTCATATAAGGAGATAAACCTCACACACAGAAAAGTAGAAAGGAGGTGGCCAAGAAGGAATGTGCTCCATTATATCTCAGTAGCTATTTCTGTTTCACCAATGTGTTTGGCACAGAGGAGGGGGAGGTTGGCAGGACTGGGAGAGCTGGTGAATCCAAGGAGGGGTTATCCATGTGTTGGTGGGGGGTGGTCAACAGGCTGAAAATAACCCAGTCAAAGTAGGGTGGGAGGGGAGTAGAAAAAGTGCAGCCCTGAGATGAGCATGTGGACTGGAGAGGGGTGAACATTAGGATTTTCCCAGCCGTGCAGCTAAGGTGAGCATCTGGACTTTCCTAGCTCCAGGACAGCACTCCAAACATGTACAGATATTCAGTAGATTTTAGATCTTCAGTTTAAAGAACTGAATTTGAGATGATTTTGAAGTTCTGAATTATCAAAAACCTTGTTTCCTTCCTTCAGTTTGTAAGTATTGTTCTTCCAAAATCCAGTTATCAGGAGCTAAGCTGTCTCTTGACATTTACAGATCATCATTAGAACTCTTCTTGAGAGATGTTGAAGCCAATATAACAAACAGAAAAGGTTAAGATAAGCCCTATAACATTCAAATGTTTAATGAAATCCCCTGGCACAAAAGCACCCCAGAATATTTGGGCTCTGCAGGGCCTACTGTAATATAAATAGACTTTAATATTCTCAAATGCTATTACTAAAGAGAGTTAGAACACAATTGTCTTGGGATCTACTAACAGAGGCTAAAGGACAGTCTCTGAAGCTGGATTTCTGTTCTTGCTCCTATTGGAAGGCATAAAGTGAAGCGTGTGCTTCCATGGATTAAGGATACCACTTATCAGTTAATCTAAAATGTGAATTTAAATACTGAATCTGAGCTACAGTGGCTGCTCAGTTAGAACAGTCTTAAAGGTAATAATGCCATTGCATAGTTTTTAGATGGATTGGGAAGTGTGACCTCCGGGAAATTGGCAGAGCTGGGAAAGAAATCTCCATTGATCACTTTTTCAGTCCCCAAAAATAATAACCCTTCCACTCTAAACTTCACCTCTAGTCAGTTTCTAAGTATCAGAAACGAGTAGGAGCTAAAGAAAAAATTAGCTTTGAACATCTTTTGGTTTGTTTTTAAAGTTAAAGACAAGTGAGGATTTGGATGGACAGGAAAGGTCTGCCTATCTAGTTCAGCTTTGGCTGATGAAGTGGATATTTACTAAGCCTTGAGAGATTTTGCACTCCTAAAAACCGGTTATAGTTCCTTTCTCCATTATGAATGAATTATCTGAGACAGAATTCTGTTATAAACTTGTTAGTTTATGGCTGTGCAAGAGGAAGCTAAAATGTCAAGAAAAACCACTAACTCACAACTTGAAAAACTGAAATGACAAAGTCCTATTGTAACAGACTTTAGAGGCAAAATTAGCTAGGTTCAGTGCTGAGGAGCTTCAAAGTTTTCTAGTTTGTTGTGATGTAGCAAAATAAGATTGGAACCAAATGTATCTAGACAATGACATTACTAGACTAAAAAAAATCTATTTATTTCTATTCCTTCTTAACTTTTTCTGAAGGATATGTACTGACTTTGTAGAATGACTGCAGCAAGTTGTAAATGATGTATGAAATGAAAAATCCCTGTTCACCCACTGCATAGAAAAAATGCAGACTGTGTTTTTCAGTCACATTTGGACTGTGCTATTTATTGTAATATCTAGCATGGTCACATTACAAAAAAATCATCAAATTATGTGCATGTGTGTATCACTTACTGCAAGCTTATGCAGTTTGTAAAGTGAATTACAGTGAAATCCCTAAATCGATCCAATGTATCACAATGTTCAGAAAACAATTCAGGTGATAGTAAACCCTTGTTTAAAAATAAAATTATAGTAAACAACATGGTCTATGATATTTGTTTGTCCTCTGTGACACTCTCTCATGTATGCAACAGAGTTTTACAGCAGTTTAATAGAACTGATCACTATTAATTATGTTGTGCATCAGTTTCATTATAATTTCCCATTCTCACACGCATACATGTTTTCTATGCTATGGTCTCTGCCCAAAGGTGAAAAAAATCTTACAGTTTAGTTTAGAATTATAGGAGCACAAGAGAGAGTAAGAAGTCTCTCTCCTTTCTCTTCCTCTTTATCCTCTCCATGTGACTACAGGATATGGAGTCCATCTTGTCCATTCTTCTTCATAATCCCCAATGTAGAATGAGGAAGTCATGTAGTATTTTTTTTTAAATACCATGTCCCTGAAAGCAAGCAGCTAGGTCAAAAGGAACCAAGACAGACAGACAAAGGAATAGAAAGAAGGGACCCAGAGTGGAGATTATAAAGAGCAAGATCACAGCTATATACAGGGATTGTATTGAACAGGAGTTTGGACAGAAGAGTTTGCTGCTCCTGTAAATCTCTGTAACTTGCAGAGTTACTCAGACTGACCCCAATTAAAATATGAGTGATGTGGTATACTAGCTCCCTAGAAGACAAGTGATCTCTCCCCCATACGATCACAGGCCCAACTCTAATCATTGGTCTTTCTGTAAACATTGGTCTCTCTTGCCTCAGTCACTGATGAATTCTTAAACACAGTGGGCCAACTGGTTCATAACATGCTAGGCAGAGAATTGCTTTGTAACAATAATAAATGTTACCCACTTCCATATACCCTAACCCAATATGGGCAGTGGGATAGTAAATACAACCTAAGATTGCTGTGGAAAATTCTATGGGCCCTACAATCAGAGATGAATGTTTTTTCTTGGAGAAGATCAGAGACAAACCTTGAAGCTGACATTAAGAATTGATGGGAAAGAATTATTTAGGAGTACAAGGTGTCCCAAAGCATACTGTCAGCTCCAATCCTGCAGTTACATTCAAGTTTTAAAATGGCCTTTAAATTCAAGGGTCTGAATTCTTAGCTTATCAAAATTTGGACACCAAGGATGCATCCACATGAGCAGCACATGCCTCTTGCCGCACCTCAAACCCCTTTGAGGCAGGGCAACGGGCATGTGCAGGAACGAAACACTGTTCCCCATGCTGCAAACTTGCAGCACAGGGAGAAAGTTAGACCCCTGGATATCCAGGGGTCTAAAAAAAAATGAAGTTTTAAAAAGCCCTGAGGCAATCAGGGGCTGGGTCCTCCATGGAGATGCTCTGGCCGCCAGAGAGTCTCTATGGTTGACCCCTCACCCTGGTGCTGAAACACGGGGTGAGCCAGGCTGTGTGTTTCAGCACCAGGGCTCTGGTGCTGGTGAGTAAGGGTTTGGGAGGGGGGGCTGGAGGATGGGGGGAGGGGACCATAAGGGGAACTCCAATGGCTGTGCCCACTCCTCCAGCCCTCCCCCAAGGCCCCTGACCCTACTGTGGCTGGTCCCTCTGCCCACCAGCCCCCCGAGCCCTGCGGCAGCCAGCCCTCCCAGGCCCCTGACCCCTGCCCTGGCCAGCCCCATTCCCCTAAGCCCCCCACCCCCAGCCATTGGGAGGCTGGGGTGGGACACGTGGGCCTTGCAGGGGGGGTGGTAGCCCCTGAGGGAGCCATTTGGCTCCTGTTGGTGGGCTGTACATCTTGTGTGGGGGCTGAACCCCTTTTGGAGGGCTGAAGCCTTTGTGTGAGGGCTGAATCCCCTGTTGGGTGGGCCTAGCCCTTGTTTCATAGTAGGTAGGGTTGGAAGGGACCTGAGCAGATCAGCAAGTCTGACCCCCTGCCATAGGCAGGAAAGAGTGCTGGGGTCAAATGACCCCCAGCTAGGTGATTAAGGTGGGTGAGATTTGGCCCCCACTGGGGGGCCATACCCCTTGTGTGTGGGCTGAATCCCTTGTGTGGGGGCCAAACCCCTTGTGTAAGGGCTGAACCCCTGTTAGGGGGCCATTGCCCTGTGGGAGGGCAGAAAAATAT
>NW_017728994.1:74776362-74786592 GCF_001723915.1 Gavialis gangeticus | reverse complement strand
GGCCTTTAAATTCAAGGGTCTGAATTCTTAGCTTATCAAAATTTGGACACCAAGGATGCATCCACATGAGCAGCACATGCCTCTTGCCGCACCTCAAACCCCTTTGAGGCAGGGCAACGGGCATGTGCAGGAACGAAACACTGTTCCCCATGCTGCAAACTTGCAGCGCAGGGAGAAAGTTAGACCCCTGGATATCCAGGGGTCTAAAAAAAAATGAAGTTTTAAAAAGCCCTGAGGCAATCAGGGGCTGGGTCCTCCATGGAGATGCTCTGGCCGCCAGAGAGTCTCTATGGTTGACCCCTCACCCTGGTGCTGAAACACGGGGTGAGCCAGGCTGTGTGTTTCAGCACCAGGGCTCTGGTGCTGGTGAGTAAGGGTTTGGGAGGGGGGGCTGGAGGATGGGGGGAGGGGACCATAAGGGGAACTCCAATGGCTGTGCCCACTCCTCCAGCCCTCCCCCAAGGCCCCTGACCCTACTGTGGCTGGTCCCTCTGCCCACCAGCCCCCCGAGCCCTGCGGCAGCCAGCCCTCCCAGGCCCCTGACCCCTGCCCTGGCCAGCCCCATTCCCCTAAGCCCCCCACCCCCAGCCATTGGGAGGCTGGGGTGGGACACGTGGGCCTTGCAGGGGGGGTGGTAGCCCCTGAGGGAGCCATTTGGCTCCTGTTGGTGGGCTGTACATCTTGTGTGGGGGCTGAACCCCTTTTGGAGGGCTGAAGCCTTTGTGTGAGGGCTGAATCCCCTGTTGGGTGGGCCTAGCCCTTGTTTCATAGTAGGTAGGGTTGGAAGGGACCTGAGCAGATCATCAAGTCTGACCCCCTGCCATAGGCAGGAAAGAGTGCTGGGGTCAAATGACCCCCAGCTAGGTGATTAAGGTGGGTGAGATTTGGCCCCCACTGGGGGGCCATACCCCTTGTGTGTGGGCTGAATCCCTTGTGTGGGGGCCAAACCCCTTGTGTAAGGGCTGAACCCCTGTTAGGGGGCCATTGCCCTGTGGGAGGGCAGAAAAATATTTATTCATGAATTCATGAAACCTGTATTTAGAGTTCACTTTATTATTATGATAAGAGACTTACTTTAACACTGTAGCTATATCAATAAAACATTGTCCAACTGATCGCTGTCTCTGTCTCACTCTCTCTCTCTAGTGGTCTTTTGTTTTACTTGTGGAGGAACATGGATTTGGGGGTATTTTACAGAGTGATTTGGGGAATTTTTTTTAATCAAAGATTTTTCAGTTTTCCAATAGAGGACACCAGAATTCCTGCTAGGGAGGCCAGTGGCAGGACCCTGCCTGCTCAGAGCTGGCATCTTGGACCCATCTGGCTGTGGCTGACCTCCTGGCCAAATGGGGCCAGGAGGATATGCGTTGACAGTTCAAAGCAGGCCACCACACCTGGAACATCTTCCGGGTGATAGCTGCCCAGATGGCCAGGCAGGGGGCACAAATGGCAGTAATGCTGCACAAAGGCCAACCCTGCAACCACAGGCCACTCGCAGCTGGCCCAGAGGGACAGATGCCTCTACTGACTGTATAGTCCCCATACGAGTCTGGCAGGTGCACAGCAGGTCACAGCCAGGCAGCAGCCCCCACTTCCAGACTGCTGCAGTGGGTAGAGGGTGCAGGGAACTCTAAGGGCTGCTTCAGCAGTCCAGCTGGCACAAGGGGTAGTGTCCCCAGGTACCAATTGGCTGGGCCCCAGAAGCTCCTGAGAGCTAGTAGCCCTGAGCTACTTGCCAGGGTGGCTTTTTATACTGCTGGAGCCAGGACAGGGCAGCTTTTTATACTGCTGCGGGAGAGCACAGGTGCTGGCCCCGGGCTCTAGCTTCCCCCTGGCAGAAGATCTGGGAGGAGCCAGGCAGGGTTATTTTGCCCCAAGTGGCACAATTTGCTCCACAGCAAAGTGCATGTCCAAGCACATGCACTGAGGCAAAAAGTCCCGGCTCAAATTTGCACTGCTTCTATTTGAGCTGCTGCAAGCACACATGCTTGCATGTGTGGATGTGCCCCAATGGTTTTCAAAATAAGATATCCAAAGATGATAAGCACTTACATTTCATATGTGGGTTCTGAACCACTCTGAAACATCAGGGTCAAAATATAAACCTTGGAGGCATTTATGAAGCTAATTCAAATAAGAAATCTCAGGATACAATAATCAGTAGGAATTGGGCACCTACATAATTTGGAACATTTGCATCTAATACACACACACACACACCCCCCAATTAAAGGACACTTTTGCAAGATTTATCCCTTTCACCACATTGGGTTTTGAACATGTCCTTAACTTACATGAAGATTTGTTAATTAATTTAATAAAATCTTAAGAAAATGTTATCTCCTTTTGGTTACAAAGTCCTATTATCAGATAAAGGAGAATTGAGTTACTCAATCCTAGGGCACTGGTAAGTTGTGCTAATCATCATCAGGGCCATGCTATAGGTCTTCCTTGGGGTCCTAGTATTTTCCAATTATTTCCATCACACACACCCGTGTGTGTGCACATGCACACATGTCCATACACATGCATGTGCTTATTTAATATAGTGTATCTGACAAACTTCCCTTTTGATGCAAACAGTACCTTTTACATTAAACAAATTATCAAGCTAATCCTGTTTACTTCTTAAATAATTTGTTTATTCTTATTCCAAAGACAATCCATTTCTATACAGCTTGAGTAACATCCTTCTGCTTCTCCGTTTTGCAGAACAAGGTTTTATAAGGCTTTCCATTATGTACAAGTAAAAAAGGTAGATACATTTCTGGCTATGAATACTCACATCTTATGGGAGCACTGTTCAGTTTAACATCTTTTACAAAACAACTACACGGACATTTCAGAAAGCAATGGCAATTTTGAAACAAAACCATTTTCTGTGCAATGATCATTTACTGAACCATGTCTCTTCTTTATACAATCATAAATGATCAGTGCAGTCATCACCCCTTTTGGTTGGGTTCATCCAGTTTTCCCCATTGTTGTGTAGTTTCCCACCCACTGGGCACAAAATGGTTTTATTTAGAAATTGCCATTATTTTCAGGAACACCCTCACAAAAACATAAGCATTTATGCTTATAGGCAAGATTAATAAGCATCCTTACAAAACATTTTAGTTCACATGATCCCTAATCGTTCTTATCAAGGACCTTCACGGTCTTTTTTTTTTTTTAAAGGGAAGCTGTTAGTCATTCTGTAACATATCTACATATGAATCATGTTGTACTATGCTGAGTACATTCATGATGCGATAGCTGATGGTATGCTTGAATATATTCTTATATACAAGCATGGATACTCAGGATTCTATGGTTTAAACAGAGAGACAGAGATAGTCAGAACAGTAATATTGTCATGATGGAAGATGGTAAAGTTTAGACCAGTGGTTCTCCACATTTTTAGACCCAAAGTGCCCCTCAGAAAATGTCAAATCTAAGTTTTCCCCAGGGATCCTGTTTTTTTCTGATTTAAAAGAATCCCCAATTTTCTGTAAGAAAAATATATAATATAGTTATACATCTATATATTAGTGGTGTTTCATTTCAATCATGGAAAAATATGGATTTGGAGTTCCTTTTTTTCAACGAGAAATTGGGGAGAAAACCAGGATCCCTGGTTTTCACTCTTTTTTTACAAAGAAAAAAATAATAGAGAATTTATGTTGCAAGGAATGCTTTTAACATTATGGCTTTCTATTTAAAATCTTTTGCCAAGTACAGACAGTCAAAAAGTTTGAGGCTGAATCGATTCAATCTTTGCAGGTTATTCTAAGCTGCATAGATTGAACTGGTAAGCAAGTGAACAGACCTTCATTTTTGATTCTGGAAATGCAGCCACATGCCTGCAGTGGCCCAGGCCAGAAGCCACGGGGTGCTAGAGCAGCCTCCATGCTTGGCTAGATCAGACAGCTTGGGCCAAGCCTAGCCCACCCACCCTGTGAGGGGGGTTTGTGGGGGAGTTGCAAAGCATTCTGGGATGCTGGGAGACTGTGAGTTAACTTGAATCTGGAAGAGACCAGGGACAGAAGTTCAATAAGTTGATTTAACCTAAATCAGTTAAGTCTGATACTGCATCCATCTAGGTTTATCTTAAACCACTTTCAAAATGGCTGAAACAAGTTTATGTGCACTGAACTTCTCTTGTGTTACAGATTTGAACTGGTTTCTGATCACTTATACCAGTGTGTGTGTAATTTCTGTCCCTATCCTTTGGGTTTATCTTGTGAACAATGTTTGCATACCTGACAGTGCTAACATTGCACGGCAAACCATATCATCTTTGAAAGGATCTCAAGGCACCCCAGGGTGCTACAAAACCCTGATAGAGAATCACTGGTGTAGGCAAAGGCAAGGAGCTATTATAGATATGTTAACAAAATGGGAAAGGTGCAGGTGACAGCAACAAGATGCCACTTGGCTCAAGGCACCATACAACATGTTCAGTTGTTCTCTGCACTGCAAGGGAGCTGCATGGAGAAATATTCAGGGGTCAAAAAAAAAAACCCACAGAGAAAGAAAACTGAACAGCACTGTAGTTTCCTGTGGTGTTTACTTGAGCATTTTCGCTTTTCAGGCCGATCGAGCACAGCTGCCTCCTTGAGGATCAGAAACTTGTCCTCCAATGAGGGTCTTTAAGGTCCCCAGGGGTTCTTGCCTACCACATCTTGATGTTAAGGATTATTGCTGGGAGAAAGCTCTTAAATCCTGCCTCTCCTGGTTCTCTCTTTGATCTCTTACTTGGGTCTTTGTCTCAGGGCTCTGCCTCCCCTACTTCCCACTCTATGCCCACCAGAGATGATGTTATGTCTCAGCCAAGGGTAATTCAAAGTCAATCAGCTGTGGCTAGGCCTTGGCCCCTATTTAATCTCAGTCCTGGTTCAGACAGTGTACTGCCCTTATTCAGGTCTCATGTCAGCCTGACTCGTTATTGCGTGTACCTTCAGGGCTCTCGCTCTCCCCAGGGGTTACTCATGACTTTTAGTATCCTTCTTCTTTTCCTCTCTCCATAGGCTCACTGCTGTCCCAGTCTCTATTGACTTTGTCTGGGATCCACAGCTTCATGACAGGTATGTATCCCGGCTCCTCCGAGCCAGCCTTAGCCGGGCACCCCAACTTTTGGGGTTGCCACCACTCTCCCCTGCTGGGGCACCCATTCATTTCCTGCTGCTCCAGGCTCACAGGAGGCCTCACTTCCAGTCCTCCCTGGGCAGCTTTCCTTTTTAAAAATTGTTTTTTTCAACACAGGAACAGAAAGTGCTGAGAACTGAAAACTGCCATTGAGTTATATCATCAATAACCCTACTTGCCATTACATTGATCTTTTCTTCTTGTTTGAAAGCACACCACATGTTCAGTGCACATACACAATGCACTGAAAACTGATGTTTTGATTCTTAGATATGACAGCACAATAATTTCTGTATATGCTTTTTAAAAAGTGTAACTCCAAAATCCACTGTACTACCTCCCATCAGTTAGTAATTTCAGCAGAATACACAGTAAATCTTAGACTGTCCTCCCTAATACCTCACTGTTCTTAATTATGCTTTTGCTTACATTCAAGGGCCCAATATGGCTCTTTTTGAGGTTGCAGACAAAAAAAAAAAAAATCACACTGAAATCAAAAGAAGCAGTATCATTTGGGCAAGAATCAGATTAGAACAGACACTTTGGTTTTCTCATAATCTTTACCACAACCCAAGCTCCATCTGCTCATGATACCAATATGACAAGTCCCAAGGGAATAAACTATTAGAGGTTCATAATGGACAAGTTTTGCCACCTGCTGTCATATTCAGTAGAATCTTACTCTGCAAGTCCCAGTGAAATTACTGGAAACAAAGAAGTGTAGTGCAGTGTGAATAGAAGTGGTTGAATACCAGGGAACCTGGTTTCCACTGATTATAAAAAAAAAAAAAAAAATCACCAATTTTCAGTTAAAAAATAACCCCAAATAGACATTTTTCCATGACTGAAATGAAACACCACTAATAGATAGACAAAGATATCATGGTGTTTCATTTTAATCATGGAAAAATGTGGATTTAGAGTTACAGGCAGTCCTTGACTTAAGACGTTTTGAGTCTCAGCATTTTGCACTTACAACATTTATAAATTGATACCCTGTTTCAACTTCCTGACATCAGTTTCAATTTTACAGTGCTTGATCATATGCCATGCCATGCCAGTAAATAAGTTTGCTGCATTGCCCATCTCCCTAGAGAACATCTGTCCAAACTTCCTTGGACACTTTCTTTAAGAAAGCAGACAAGACTCCAGAAAAACCTGCAGCCAAGACTCCTGAGAAGACTCCAGCCAAGAACCCTTCAAAAAGTCCAACCAAGAGCCCTTCAAAAAGTCCAGAAAAGTCACCTCAAAGAAGTCCTTCCAAATCAATATGATTGCTATTTACAATATAAATACATTAATGTAGCTATATTACTCATCTATAATTGATTGAGTACAAAATTCTGGGTAATTTTTGGTGAAAGTAGGGTGGCAGGCCTTGCTTCAGAAACCAATCCCCTGTTTATAATATTGTTCCTATGGCAAAATCAGTTCCAAGTTACAACATTTCGACTTAAGATGCAGTTTTCAGGAATCAATTGTGTCATAAGTCCAAGGACTCCCTGTACTTCCAGCTGAGAAGTGGTGAAGGCATCAAAATTGAGGCCATGTCATTGTCTGGCAGTATGAAATAGTTTTCTAAATAATATTGATAGTAGAAAGCTTTATTTGTATATATTGCTATGTGAAATATATCCTAATTTACTGGATCCTAATTTACTTCTATGGTACGTAAACAGGATTTAGATAAAATGCCCCTAGGCATACATGGCAATTGTATGCTTCAGGGTAGTGTGGAGTTTAAAATCTGTTGGAGTGCCATGTACAAACCTGCTGCTTGAGGAAACCATGGTGGAGCACGGTGATCCACAAACAGTGATCTCATTTGACCCAGCTTATTGGCATAAAACCTACTAAGTGCTTAAATTCATTAGGCTCTTTCTTTTGGCCTGAAAAGATTCCTAGGGACCCAGGCCCATTTCACTGAATGGGTTCAAAGTCATACCTCCCATCTCGCAGTAGACCACTCTGTCAAGCTATGGGCAAAAGCTGGGTGGGATCCTCTCATTCCATCTTGTTGAAGCTGTCCTACTGAACAGGCAAGTATGCAACATCTGGGAGAATGTACTAAACTTTGTGAATGCTGTTGGGAAGTTCATTGGTGGAGTTTGGGCAGTGTGGATACATGCTGTTTGAGAAGGCTTCTTGGATGCAAGTCATCTTTTGAAAAAAGTAAGATGGTTCTTTATAGAATTGTGTCGTAAGTCCAAGGACTGCCTGTACCACTTTTAAACCGAAAATTGGGGATTTTTTTAAATCAGAGAAAACCAGAATCCCTGCATGAATACACATGAATACCAGCTGAAATGGTATTCAATGCAACCATGTTTTTTCTTGTATCTTCTGGGTGATGGTGAGTTTTAAAGAAAATCAGGCTATGGAATTAACTCCATCACCAATATAAATAAAGGAAATGCACACTTTTTAGAACTGTTTCACCAGTTGAAGACTTTAGTAAAAACCACTGCATCAATTTACATTTCCTTCAAGTCCTGAAGATTATCTTTCATATATCCAAAGGTAAAACTATCAGTTTGCCAAACCACAAAAACTGACCTAGTCTGATCATTGAGATTGGGTTCCTAGTAGTATTTTGTATGATTCCTTCATAGAGCTTTTAAAACTTTCCCCATAAAGGACATGAACTAAACTTCACTATTCTTATTAATTTTTTTAATAATAGTGCAGTCTTCAGGGATATTTTTGAAGCCAAGTTAATGCTTATGGAATTACTGCTTTACCATCCTTACTTGCTTCAAGTCAATTTATTACTTATTACAAGCATTGTATCTTGTAAACTTTAAAGAAACTCCAAACTTTTAATGATTATTTCTAATAATAGCTGCCCACGTTCAGCACTCTCATTTTTTATTCCAAGAAATCCGATCTCTTATGTTCCTCCTTTCTTTGCAGAGACAGATGGCAAACTATTAACACCCTTACAATGGTTACAGTATTTCATTTTCATCTGCCTTTACTTATCTATAATTAATTTACCAGGGCCAGACTGCCACTTCATAATTTATCAACTAGGTATATGTAAAAGCTTGTCTATTAGAGCAAATATATTGTGCTTTTGATGCATATTCTCTTTTTTTTTTTTTTTTTTTTACTTACTGCAACTTCATGAACTGTCATGTCTCTCCTAGACATTCATTTTTATGAGCGTATTTTATTACCATATTTATAACTAGAAGTTATCAAAATGAAAATAAAGTTTAGCCTTCCCTTTAAAAATTTCTTACCTTTTCTACAGAGAAATGTCTTAGGCAGCACAGTAGGGTTTTGATAAAGCAAACTGCAGTATCCATTCCTCTGTCTAATTAACAGCAGTGCTACCAGTGTTAAAATCCCTGTATTCCAATTAAAACAACTTCTTATAAAAGAATGCATTGTTCCCCAAAATATTGAAATTATTAAGATTCTGCTGTAAAATGTACACTGAAGTAAGTCACAGATGGTTTGCTTTTCTACCTGCAATGGTCTGCACTGAAAAAGTGTGCCCCAAGATAATTATGACATTAACTGCTCATAATCCCATAATTTAGTGGTAATTTCATAACCTGTCCTGAAATATAAGGATTTTATATCCTGAACCAGGTTTTGCATAGTATAATAGTGACTATTATCCATATAAACATTAATCCTTACTTTCAATCTCATTAAATCCTTAACCTTAATAATATTGATAGCAGCAAGTTCTACCAGTTAACTACACTTCATGTAAAAACACATTTCCTACATATTTTTTTCCAAATGCATCTTCTTTTAATTAGGTACAGGGTGGCATTTTTGGCCATGAATTTACCTAAATCTAATCCTAAAGATGTTCCTAATACAAGCCTCTTGCAAACTGAGGTCTTGATATTAGTTATATATCAATTTTTGTCATAACACAGTAAGGTGTGGAGAAAAAAAGGTTGACAAAAGGAAGTACTGGGATGAGTTCATAAAGATTGCCATTTGATATATATTGATATACAAACTGCTACAAACTTGATAGTCATATCAGGCTTACAGGATCTGTGTTATAAAAAAGATTATTTTTAATTTATTAAAAGATAATGTATAGGGACTCTAAAGAAGTGAAACCTTTAGTATCATCTGAAACTGAAAATTTTGGTTTCACCTACAGCGTCTGTCACTTGGTCCACTCTTAGCACAGAAGTAAATTTAAAGATTTTTTTTGTAAATATCAGGATATCTTTGCCATAAATCTATCCCATGGGCACTTCAAAGAAAGAAGACACCGTGGATCTCCCCTGTGTGACAGTTCCATCATTTGAAATACAATACAGACAAACATTTCTGAGTAAAGTTACCCAGTGAAGATTTTAAAAGCAGCTTTTAATGATAATTATCTCAGTTCTGCACTTTAATATATTGGTCCAGCTATTAAACCATTAAAATATTCCATGGAACTCTCAAAAGATTACTCCACATTACCCTGGAGCCCAGCAGAATATTACTTTGGTATAATAACTAGCAGATTTAAACACTTCCTGAAAAGTGCGTCAGCATCATCAAAATAGCCATAGAATCATAATAAAAATTACTTTCTCATTTCTTATAACTAGCACCCGACAGTCACCCATTAAAACCACCAAGACTCACCAAGAAAATGTGTCCTGAAAGCACTCAGTTGTGATCCTTTAGGTGTGTACTTTGAGTAACTGCATTGCAGTCATTAAAAAAGCAACTTTCTGTGATCCAGATTCTTTGACAGAGTAGCAAAGGACTGCAAAACTTTCTTCTTGACAATAGATAACCAAACCCAACACAAATATACAATGGTTATGCTGTCAACGTCAAAGTGAAAAGGAGTGCACACTGAAAGGATGCCATTTTCCCTACTAGGAGATGCACAAGAAAAGGAGGCAATGAAACAATGGAGGCAATGAAATAGTGGGAAACTACAGGCCAGTCAGTCTTACCTCGATCCTGGGCAAGCTGTTCGAGAAAATTATTCTGGTACACATCCAGGAGGGGCCAGCAGGGAATTGCATGCTCAGGGGCAACCAGCACGGGTTCATCAGCGGCAGGTCCTGTCAGACCAACCTGGTGGCCTTTTACGACCAGGTCACTAAATCATTGGATGCA
>NW_017728994.1:74773084-74776044 GCF_001723915.1 Gavialis gangeticus | reverse complement strand
GGTCACAAGCTGGCAGAGGGAAGGTTTAAGTTGGACATCAGGAGGCGCTACTTCACGGTCAGGGCGGCTAGGGTCTGGAACCAGCTTCCAAGTGAGGTGGTGCAGGCTCCCACCCTGGGGGTTTTTAAGAGGAGGTTGGATGACCACCTTGCTGGGGTCATTTGACCCCAGTACTCTTTCCTGCCATGGCAGGGGGTCAGACTAGATGATCTGCTCAGGTCCCTTCCGACCCTAGAAACTATGAAACTATTATGGTACCAGTCTCCAAATAGCACAACTAGAGGTGTAGAGAGACATGATAATTTTTGCCCAATCTGGCCACTATAGTTTAGTGCTATAACCACACACAAGTGCATGGCTGTAGACAGATTCAAAAATGGCCAATTGGGTGAAAATCTGACCCCTCATGCAATGAGGTATCAGATCAGGATGTTTCAAACGTAGTGTCTTCTGTAACCTGTGTCTGCAGATCTCTGAGCCTGTCACGGTTTTCAGAAAGGCAGTAGGGAAAGGGAGCAGAGGGAGTTCAGTCTGGGCTTTTTTTTTCAGCACCCCCTGAAGGGTGGGTCAGACATTTTGGAGCACCACCAAGGCGAGGGGGCTCCAATGCACCCACCTCACTCTTCAGTACAGCTGGCAAGCCCCAAGAACAAGTTCCCACCGCTGCCTTTCCCCTCCCCAGTCTGAAAACAGCAAGCACAAGAGCCATGTCCATTGCTATGGGAACCTTGCTGCAGGCTCCCAGCCCACAGCTAAATTCTCCTCCCACCCTGGAACCAACAGCAAACTTCTGTTTGGTCTGGGGTAATGTTGTAACTCAGAACACTTTGCAGAAACCATTCTGAGTTACAGCTGGGAGCGGCACGTCTGTCTGCACCCCTAGGCTGTGCCAATAATGGAACTGGTTGTTGGGAAATTAGAGCCCAATCCGAAGCTTCTGATATCAATAAAAATGTCTCTCAACTTTAACCTTTGGATCCAGCCATCCTTGTTGTGGCTTTATCTAACAAGCCACTAATGTTTCTTTATGTCAGTCATTAGCACTTCCATTTGGTAGGAGTGTACAGGAGGAGAGAATTGTAGGTTGACATCTTGTCCCACATTTTCATGTCTTACCAACAGACAGAAGAGGCTCTCATGTTGTACATCACATCCAACTTTGCCTTCCCAACTTAAAGTTTTTGCCTCTGCCTCTCTGTTCTGGCCTTCTCTATTATCTTTAACTTACAGTTGTCTGACTATTAGAATCCTTGGTATGAGTGCAGCTAGAAAGGGGTTTGTCATTGTCAAAGATACAATCCACAGATCCTTATCACCTGGCCCACAGTACTGCCTGCAGGTTGTGGACCAGCACAAGCTGGTCTCAGTTGCCAACACTGCATGAGGCACATGAAGCCTATCTGGCATGGGCTGAACATAGCACATATACTCCTTCTGTCCCTGAACTAGTGCCACGGGTGGTGAAGGTTAGGTATGACGTAGTAAGGAATTTTCTATGTACAACTTCAATAGTAACGTGGAATACTAGCCGTATCTTCTGGGTCTGTGAGAGTTGTAAAGGCAACCAGGTTTATTTGCTGGGTTATAACAAAGGGGCTAAGCAGTGGTCCAGTTTCCATGGGAGCTAGTGTGTTCGGAGGTATTCACTGACAGCCATGCTTTCTTCCCCAGAGAGTAGGTAGGCCCTGGCTGGTAGCAGTGGCCTGCCTGCTGCTCATAGGCCTCTTTTACCTTTTCCAGGTGTTGTCTTTAATTATCCCTGAACTTTTAATATGACATAACTATTTTGTTGGCACAGGGAACCCATAATTTGCCAAGAAAGGGTTTTGCTGGGTTTAGACATGCTCAGACCTGTTCTATGAGATTTCTGAGAGTGTTAGAAGTAAGACCCAAGTATTCTGTTTAAAATGAAGATAACAGCAAAGGTATTGTTCTAAGATCTGATTGATCCTCTCAGCCTGTTCTTTTGTCTGGAGATGATAGGCCGACATTAGAGGGGCATGAACTCCCAGTAGGCACAGAGCTTCACACCAGAACTAGAAGATAAATTGGACCCCATGATCTGATACAGTGCGGTGTAGGAGGCCTTGGAAGCATAGCATGTGGTCCAGTCATGGCTGGGCTATATATCTTTTGCTGAGAGAAGGTCTCAGTATGGGATAAAGTGGACCATTGTTGTGAGTTGGTCTATTGCAGTCAGGATAGTAGAGAAACTATTTAGGACTGGCAGCCAACAATGAAGTCTAAGAAGATTGCAGACAATAAATGATGTGAGGTGGGGACTAATTGGAGAAGTCTGCAAGGCTTCTGAGATGATCTCTTGGTACAGGTGCAAACTTCACAGGAGTGGACAAAGGCTTACAGTCTTGCATAATTAATGCCACAAAAGCAGTGGGAATTGAGGTGATAGGGGTTCTCAGCTCTTGGGTGCCTGCTGGGAGGCAGCCATGGTTTAGGGCAGTGGTTCTCAAACTTTTTTTTTTGTGGACTACATGAAAATTGCTGAGGGTCTTGGTGAACCACTTAAACTTATTTTTGTTCTAAAAATCAAAGCACACAACAGCTTTAGCCTTAGGTCACCTTTCTGTGGACCACCTGAATGGAGCTCACAGATCAGTGATAGTCCACAGACCACAGTTTGAGAACCTCTGGTTTAGGGGAAGTATAGTTAAGTCTACTCAGACCTGGGGACATGTTTTCCCACAGCAAACTGGCCCTGAGAACTGGATTTGGTACATTGGGGCCAGTCTGTGAGTCTGATTTGGGCCACAAACTAGTTCACTCTGCACCCCTCATCCAGCCCACAGGGCCATCCCTACTTTACAGAGACATCCACCCTTTGCTACCTCAGGCCAGGTCCAGATGAGTGCAGGCGTGCGGTATGTGATGCTGCAGACATGTCTGCAGCACCACATACCACACATTCAGTTGGTGTTTGCACTGCAAAGCAGCAGGGCGGG
>NW_017728994.1:74769653-74772870 GCF_001723915.1 Gavialis gangeticus | reverse complement strand
GGGGGGGGGGGGGGGGGGAAAGGTATCCAGGGGTCAAAAAAGGCCCCACAGAAAAAAAAGGTGGAGCAGTGCACATGGGGGTAGCGTGCAACACTCAAAACCATAAGCAGGATAGCCAGAGCTGCACTCCAGCTGCAGGCCAAGCTCCACACAGCAGGATCACCATTGCTGCAGCCCTGGGAGGCCCCCAGGACCTGAGATAAGGCTGCTGGGGCTAGTCCAATGCTGGCCCCAGCCTCCCCTACCCGACCTGGGGTAACCTGCTCTGCACCAGAGGGAACATGGTACAAGCATTCTCTGGGGACAACTAGTGGCAACACAAGGGAACCAAACAACCATGCAGATGTGGACAGGGCCTCAGTGTCCAATTAGTGGAGAAAGGAACTCCGCTGCAGGAATATATATTTCTCTTACCTAAGGGTAAAGAGATATTTCTTTACAGTAATTACATTTTAAAGCAAAGGACTACACAAATGATATTCTTTCAGTAAAGATATTCCTATCACTCTGCAACTCAGCAGCAACCCGTTATACATTAAAACTTTTAAGTAGCATAACTTTTGACATTTTTTCTGCTAGAATATTATCAGCCCATGGCCAATAAAAATAGAACTTAAAGATGAAGGATCAGAACTGATAGGCAAAAAGTTAACATGAAAAGCTTTTATTTCTTTCAAAACACAGGTGCTTGTCTTTTTTCTGCAGCACTCACCTACCTAGCTCCAAAAAAAAAAACAAAACAAAAAACAAAAAAACACAGCAGGACACTTGAGTTAGTCAGCCTTCTGTGTAGTGATTGATATCTTACCTTAAAGATGTATTATGGAGTTTCAGGACTGGAACTGAGTCATAGAACTTGAAAATGCAAATAGCAGGTCACAAGCAAGTTGAATGTTAAAAGAATTCAAAGAACATTGTTGACAATTCAACAGTAAATTTTAAACTGGCTTCTAAAATGCTTATCCATGTTTTGAGGATATGAAAAATGTATTCATCTTCAGGAAGCTGATGGAGTGGAGGAGGAAAACCAAAGAGAAGGAAGAAATATTTTCCCTCACCTCCTGATAATCACACAGCTTATTTTAAAGGAATCAGTAAATTTTCAGATTCTCGTCAAAAGATCCTGAAAATCTTTGGGGAAGTTCTGTACAAAGACATACAATTATGCTGAATGGGATTTGATTACATTTGCACATGGCAGATGAACAGAAGAATTTGCCTTTTCAGGTCTGGTCCAAAATGCTAAGACCAGATCAGATAAAGGCAGTCTGTCTAAGGAACCTGGTCACTGTGGACAGTTGTGCATTGTTTACTTCAGTACAATTTCCTAAACATTTTTTTGAGAGCTGTGTATCTTATTTAGGATTCTGAACTCTGTGCATTAGCACCAGTGAATAAATAATCATTTCCACAGGAAACACCATTTCTAATCTCAAATGACAAAACAAACCCAAGCTGAAATTTTAAAGGAAATTAAAGGCATACTCAAGATAAAAAAGGTAGAAATGTATCAGTCGGGACACTATTTTCTTCAGTTTAATCAACAACAGCAAAGTAAATGCTTTGTTTAGATAGTAAAATATCCTAGTTCATAGGCTCAGTATTGACTTTAAATACACTTTCCACTGATGCCAGTCATTCATGAATATTCAAGCTCAAAATATGACCCCATATTTTTTTAAATGGCCTTAAGAGAAAAATGACTCTTCAACCAATATTTTAGTATGTTGCATGACAGAAAAGGGAAGAGAAATATCTTTACTATTATATATGCATGCTGTGTCAAGTATTAGGCCAAAGAAAATTAATATTAGCATAATACCAGCAATATCTAGGGAGCCTGTATGTTCTGCACGTATTATAAAACACAAAACTTTAATTATAAAATGTAAGTTTAATTAAAGATTTTCTTCCAAAGTAATAAAGATAAACAATAGGCATAATGCAGAAATTATAATTACATCTTATTCTCTCCTTTTGCACCAAGATATTCAGCATCTAGTGTCAGCAATGAACACATTATAAGAATAATGTAACAAGGCATTGGCAAGGGGACTAACAGTGCCAGGCACCCAGGGGTCATCAGGCCAGGGTCTCTGTTAGCCTGGTAACTACCAATAGCCCAGCCACCTCCACTGTCCTAGCCACCAACATTGTCCAGGGCGCAAAAGCTGCTTGTTAAAGACTCTGCAAGACAGTCACCAGAATGAAGGATTTAAAACAGTTTCTCTAAGTTCCTACAAGACTTTAGAATCATATTAGGGATCACTGTCCCAGAAACAGCATACATGCACATGGTAGCCTGGGATGTGTGCAGGCAAGATGCTATCTTTTGCTGAGTTCTGACCTTCTCTACTTCTCCTTTTCTCTTGTTTTTCATGGTTATGCACTCCCATATATTGAATATCTCGTTTAATACCACTTCATCAGCCTGTTCCCCTTTCTAATAATATTTCATACATTCTTTCTGATTTCAAGATTAAAGGTGATTGTGGTCTCCTCTATAAACTACAGGCATTGTGCAATTAACTAGTTAACTGCACAGTTACCTGGAGACTGGCCTTATATGCAAAGTATTTAACATGCCATAAAAAGTTCCAACCATCTATGAAGTTAGACTTTGAAATTGTGTACTAACTTTATAGCTGGTTGCTATCAAGCTTTAAATTTACACATGTTGCAGGATCTCTCCTGTGACTGGGAGCCCTTTCAGCTGTGTTTCCCAAGTGCAAGGGTGCACAATATCCAATGTGAAAAAACCCAAGTCCTAGGGGTCATGGCAGCTGTGATCTCCAGGGTATGAAGGTTTCCTGTACCCTAGAGTGCTAGGGATCATGGGGGCTGAAATCCTAAGGGTTCAGGGGTTTCATGCACCCCCAATCCCTAGGGATCATGACAGCCACAATCCCCCAGGTCCAGGGTTTTCATGAAAATTCCTGAACCCTGGGGACCACAGTTGCCATGATCCCTAGGACTGGGAAGGGTATTAAACCCCTGGACTCTGGGGATCATGATTGCTATGCTCTCAAGGGCTCTGGGGTATGGAAAACCCCTGGAGCCAGAGAATTGCTGCAGGAGTGATCCCCCCACCACAGGGGTGTGGGAAACCCCTGGGGCAATTCTCTGACCCTGGGGGTTTCCCTGGATGCCCAGGGCAGGAGGAATCACCTCTGCAGTGATGCTGCAGCCCCAGCAGTGCCCCCCCCCCAGTTAATGA
>NW_017728994.1:74756537-74769605 GCF_001723915.1 Gavialis gangeticus | reverse complement strand
CCCCCCCCCCCCCACAAGGAAACCCCAGGCACCCTTGTGACTGGAAGCCCCTCAACTGGCATGCATATGGCTCCAATCCATGGGAACTTGCTTCTCACCAGTACAGAGGGAGCCTGGCATCAGGTTTCCCCTGCATTGGCAATGAGGCACAATGGGATTAAATGTGCAATCCATGTATAAGGAGTCTATATCCTCTAGAATTTACCCTTGTCTGTTAGTCCTCAGACTAGTTCTCTCCAGGCCACATTGGTGGTTACCATTTAGGACCTGTAGATTGCACTTAACACACATGCTTCTGTGCATTCAAAGCAGTAAAACACATACTAAGTCAGCTCGTATCATACATATATGTATGGAGAGAGAGAGAGAACACAAGAGTCTTGTCATATAAATATCCAGACACCATCTCAAAGTTGTCTTGTGTTAAACTGAATACATCTTCCCCCCCGCCCCCCATTACTATTTTCCTCTGCCTTTCCCAATAACTCCATATCCTGCCTGTTTCTCAGGCCAACAATCTGGGTATCAGTATTCAATTCTTGTCTGTCCTTCTTTTCCAAACTCTAGCTAAACCAATTTTTCCTTACTTTCTCTACAGGTAAAAACTTTAATCCAAGCACTGGTCAATCTGTGCTTGGAAACTCTATTCTTTCCCTCTCTGGCTTTTCATGCTCTCATACATAGTCTCCCCAGTGCATCCAAACATCTCAAAGCTGAAGTCACTTCATCCCACTGCTCTGCTCACATCACCTCCCATTCAGCATGCTATGCGTTAGCTTATTACCACACCGCAGGCAAGCCCTTCAACTCCAGTGGGAAAGGATACATCACATTTCATCCTTTCCCTTCAGTTTTTCCCCCATAAATTCATTCTAATCCTCTCACTTCACTGCTGCATTTTCCTTACCCATTGTTTCTGTACCTTTGGTCACATTGATTCCTACTCCTGAACATTATCACTTCCTCACCCGAAGGTATTTTCACACTCAATCAATTTTTAATGCCCACTTCTTCCTTCCTTCCTTCTTGCAGGACAAAGAATGTCCATAATTTCTCAAAACAACCTTATAGTGCGCAATAACCACCCAATCAAATAAAACTGCAATTAATATTTGGGATTTCACCTTGCTTCCATTAAAATCAGCTCTGAAACTCTTATTAAAGCACTATATTTTTGTTGTCAACAGCTAATTAACACATTTAATACTCCCAAGGTTTTCTAGGAAAATACACATAAGTAGCAAAAATATTAATACACAATCATTACAAGAGCTACATTGTGAATTGAAATTTCATGCTGGTTAACTATTGCTTTTTATTTCAGGCTGATATAGATTGTATAATCCTTCCTATGGCAAAGATCATGTTGCTTCTAAAATCATTGCCCTGTATCTTTGGATTACAGAAAATCAATAACTCTCCTGCTGTGCTTCATTGTTCAATTAAATCTGCATCACATTGTGAAGTATGGAAAATAGATTTGGTCAAAAGTAAGGCATATACACAGTGGCAAAAGGCTTGATTAGAAACGGTTGATTTGTGTTATAAAGGCATACAAAGCATGTTCATAGCTGAAATCTGGCATGCTATTTAAGGATGCTTAGTGACCTTTCTACTTCACAGAAAAATGCACAAGTTTTTTGGTACTTATTCAACTAGCTGTTTCCTTTCTCCCTGGTGTAGTACCAGCAGCCCTTAGGAGGCAAACATTGAGTAGAGTTTCTGTAGCTTTCTGAAAATATTGGACCAGAAAAAACACAGGATAGAATCTTTATTTTTAATGAATTGAGACAAAATTCTGTCTTGCTATTGCAGACAAAGCTGGTAGTACTACCTAGAGTTAAGGATGCCTAACAAGTGGTTGGTACTGTCGTCAGACAGAACACTGTGGGAGCCCTTCCAGTCATATTTTTTTTTCTCCACAGGACTGAAAGGGGAATGAGTCACGGTTGTATACTGAGTGAGGTTGTTTTTTTGGAGTGATCCCTGACTCATTTGCTGTGGAAGTTGGAAGGTGTGTTGTGAATAAGACAGGAAGAGAAAGAACAATACCATTGTGAACCGAAACTGAAACTGAGCCTAGATAACTGGATTCTATGCCTGCCTCTACCACAGAGTTACTATATCATGCTGGGAAATTCAGTTTAACCAAATGTTTTCATAGTTGGTAACCAAGGTTTTATACTTTATTTTTGAATGACCATTACAGGACAAGAGCCAGATTTGCAGAATTCCTAAATGCTCAAAGCTGCAAATTAAGGCAACTGGAGCTATGTTTCAAACATTTAAAATGGTACAAAAGTGTTAAAACACTCAGAAAAAACACAACTAAGTGCTTCAAGGTGAGTGCCAAAATCAGTGGAACGCAAGGAAAAAAAATTGGCTTTAATTCCCATTTTTCTAAATGTAAAAATTGATAATATCACCTCACAGAAAGATAGTTTGGAAAAACATTAGGAGGTCGTCTAGTCCAATTCCTTGTTCTAAGCATTATCATCACTCACAAGAAGTGTTTTGAAAAGGTCATTTGTAAAGCAGTTCGGCAAAAACACTGTTCAAACTTTTTGTTCAGTGCAGGGTTAAGGTGTGTGTTAAAATACCGAGTGAGGGAGATGCAAAGACATACTGAATAACTAATCATTCTCCGAATGAGATGGGCAAAAGACAAAGAAAGACAGATGATCGTGAAAGTAAAAACAATACGTAATACATGGAGAACTACACTGAAACATTCCCTGTCATGTCCTAACCTTCCAGTGCTTGCTTTGCAACCTTAATATAATTTACATTTATTTAAATTTTTAAATACATTTTAAATATATACACATTTAGAGGAGCTGCAATAAAGTCTGACGTTTTTCCTGATTTACACTACACATGAAACCTGAATTTGAACCATTGCATACAGTCCCATAGGCTGACAGTGATTAGGAAAGAAAATTAGAACGGAATGTGAGCGGGTATAATTCCTAAGTCAATTAGAGAGAAAGACTTCAACTCAGAGTTTCTCCCATGTTTTACTCTCCTACCACACCTTGATGTGGAGTTAATTAGAAAAAGAACACATGGGCAACTCTGTGCTATGGTTGCAGTTGTAATTTTTTTTTTAAACTCACTTAATGCTTCTGTGACCAGAGGCCTGCTCGCTTCACAATAAGTACAATGTTTCTCAGCTTTTGTGAGCACATCCAGTTCATAGCCTTGCCATCATACTTGAGACCCATAATGAAACATGGAAAAGGAAAAAAAAAAAAAAAAAAACAACAACAAAAGAAACAGCTTCTTCACCTAACAGGACTTCCTCATTTCGAGGAGAGCACAATTAGAAAAGTCTCTCCAGTCCAGTTATTCAATCATTAACTTAAAACAAAGTCTCTAATTATTTCTTGTTACCTTGCCTGGGGTTCACCAACCCCTGATGTGCAGGCAACACTTCTATATCCCCAATCCTTGATTCTTGAGAGACGCTACCCTCCGTTGCTCTCACGCCTTCACACAAAAATCAGCACCGTTGTTAGATTACTACGGCTCCAGGCTCCCCTTCTGGGGACATACTGTTTGTTCATCGTTCCTTTTATCCTTGCAATTTCTGGTTCTCAATTAACAATGCTTTCTCTCTTACAGGTGTGGTGGATGCTCCCAAAGCAGTCTGATGATGTCAGCATTTCCTGCTGCCTTGCCACTGGCATGGTAAGTTTCTTCCTTCACTTTTCCTAAGTAACGGGGACCAATGGCTCCCTGTTACAAGGAACGATACACCAACAAGATACTGCAAGGTAAACAAGAGTGAGGCTTTACACCATGTCACATGCTCCATAGGAAATCAGCCAGACATCTGAGTGAAGATGAGATAAGTTAGCACAAGACAGTTTCTTGAACTGAAAGATAAGAGTGGTTACCGTGGAACACTTACTGCACTTTAAAGCCTCATCCTCACTTATCTTTCGGTGACTGGGTTGGGTGTCCACACCAAACCTACATACCCACACTTATTCACAAAAGGTCCAGTTCTGCAAGGTAGCAATAACCCAGTTATTTCAATGAACATATTCCTAGAAGCATCAAAGTGAAAATTTCCAAAATATATTATAACTTTTCTTCTCATAGGCAAACAAAGGAGCCCTTGAAACTGCATGAAATAATCCAACACAATGATCACCTTGATTTTTAGATGAGCCACATCAAATACTGTCACATTACTTTTCTAAAAGTTATGATTTTGGTGAAACAACAAGCATTTACATTTTGAAATATTCACTGAAATAGATTTATAGGTGATATATTTAGTCTTAGTTCTAGGACTTATGCCAAAAGTATTGTTAGTTTGGCATGGTGTTGTTTCTGGAGAAACAGTAACTAAGGTTCAGTAATTCCAAAAATTATTTTAAAAAAACAGAATGCTGGGATATATTGGTGTGAACTGAGTGGATCATGGTTCCCACAGATAAGCAAGTATGGTGTACATTTTAACGTCAAATGTTTATTAATAATAGAAAAATGATTCAACAGTAAAAGTATTTTGTATATGGCATTGTAAATGGGAGTTGAGTATCAGGAAAAAATGACTGAAAATTCATCCTAGCTCTAAGTATTGCCAAGAAAATCCAATCAACTGAAACTCTAAAATATCCTTGCTTGTATGTTTACGTGTCTTCATCAAATTGTGCCACCATTAATTTAAAAAAATAATTGAAAATTAACACCGGTTGAGTAATATTTCTGAATAATGTACTGAGCTAAGCTTTCCTATAAAATTATCATCAAGTATGTGATAGAACTGGAGTTTCCCCAATTTACCATAAATCGGTCTCTGACTCAAAGTTTTCATTATTTGAGCAACTTAAGAAATAATGATGCTTATCAGAAACAATAAAATATAATCATTATAATAGTTACCAGACTCTCAATTGACAAGGTCTTCAAATTGCACTTTCCAATGGGTGTTGATGGAAATGGTCCATCAATGCTTCCTTGATCAGGTCTCCTCCATCCTTAAGTCTTAAGTGGGTTGGTCCCCAAGTGCTCAGACTGTAGAAGCTTTGGTGGCACTGAATGAACCACACATATTGTGGACATCAGCGAGATTTTAAATCTCCTTCACCTTTTCTTCCCACCATCTGTTCTTCAGATTGCAGGGCCTTCTTTGGACCTCTGCCTTGGCTTGTTAGCAATTCAATTTTTTTTGCATGAAGTTGATGTCATTCAGCCAAGCACAAAAAGCTTTGCAGTTGTGGTCGATCAACTCTTGGATCTCCCAAGTCTTAATCAAGATTCTTTTGTTGACAAGAGTGTTCTCAACCCCATCGCACAACATGCAATCAGAGACAGTCTTGGAATGCCTCCAACCATTAATGAGGTGAGGAAAGCCAGCAAGCAGGTGAAGAATGACAAGACATCTGGAGCTGATGCAAAATTTTCAAGCAGTGGGGACAGGACCTCACATCACAGCTCCATGAACTCATTTTAAGGATTTGAAATGATGAGGAAATCCCAGATGACCTTAGGGATGCCATGATTGTGACAATCTTCAAGAAAAGAGACAGGTCTGACTGTGAAATTACATAGAGATCACCTTGCTGTCCACCACAAGAAAGATAATTGTGAGAACCCTCCTGAACTGTCTCCTTCCACTTGCTGAAGAGCTCCTCCCGGAATCTCAGTGTGGGTTTAGGGCATCAAGGGGAACAACTGACATGATCTTCACAGATCACCAACTGCAGGATGAATGGTAGGAGCAAGATGAACCTCTCTAAATGGCTTTCTTCTCTGTCATTGAGAAGCACTGTGGAGGGTCCTTCTAAAGGATCTGAAGGATACCCACCAACATTCATTGTCATTCTTTGCCTGTCCATGACTGTGTGCAAGTGGTGGTTCTCAGTAATGGGCCTATCACAGATCCCTTTGAAGTTAAGATGGGAGCTAAGCAAGGCTGCATCATCATTTCAACACTTCTCAATATTCCTTACTGTGATGGTACATCTGACCACCAACAAGCTTCCAGCTGGAGTGGATTTAAACTACCAAATGGATGATAAACTGTTTAATCTCAGCTGACTCCATGCCAAAACCAAGACCACCCCGACCTCAATCATCAAGCTCAAGTAGGGTGATTATGCTGTAGTCTGTGCTAACTTGGAAGCAGATCTTCAGGCAATTATCAATCTATACTGAGGTATACAAGAAAATGGGACTGTGGTGCTTAACACTGAGAAGACTAAGGACCTCCATCAACAAGCTCTTAATAAGCAGTCCCCAGCACAGGGTGAGACTCTGGAAAACATTGAGTAGTTCTCATATCTCAGAAGACAACTCTTGCAGAGAGCTGACATCAACAATGAAATCCAACATTGCCTCAAATGTGCAAGTGCAGCCTTCAGATGCCGGAGGAAATGGGCATTCAAAGAGTGCAACATCAGGTTCAAAACAAAGCTCATGGTTTATCAGGCAGTTGTGATCTCCACCTTACTGCATGGAGCTGAGATGTGGACAATGTATATGAAACACCTCAAGTCATTGGAAAAGTAACAACACTGCCTATTCAAGATCATTCAATCCAGTGGGAAGACAGGCACACCAACATTAGCATCCTCTCACAAGGAAACACCATGACCAATGAAGTTAAAATCATCTGACATCAACTTTGCTTAGCAAGCCACATCATCCAGATGTCCAACTCCAGACTCCCAAAGCAAATTTATTCTTCTAGCTAAGTCAAGGCATATGCTCAAGAGGAGGGCAGAGAAAAGGCTTCAAGGAAGTCCTCAAGGCCAGCATGAGATGATGTTGCATTTTTTCATGGGAGACTAATCACCCAGGACTTCCCCAAATGGAGGGAGAGTCTGCTGCAAGGATCTCAGTACTTTGAAACCTTAGAATGACAACAGGAGATGGAACAGCAAAAGCAGCAGAAACTGTGTTGTGGACAAAGTCAAAAATCTGGAGCCACCCACCCTACATGGAAACATGGAAAAATGCGTCTTCCAGTACATCTCAAGCAAGACCCAGGAAGCCATCCTCCCACTTTACTCAGCCTTGGTGAGACCACAGCTGGAATACTGTGTCCAGTTCTGGGCTCCGCAGTTCAGAAAAGGTGTGGGGAAGCTTGAGAGAGTCCAGAGGAGAGAAGCATGAATTATTAGAGGACAAGAGAGAAGGCGTTATGAAGAGAGGCTGAGAGACTTGGGACTCTTCAGCCTAGAAAAGCGTAGTCTCAGGAGTGACTTGGTAGCAGCCTATAAGTATATAAGGGGTGTGCACCAGGAACTGGGAGAATGTCTGTTCACCAGGGCACCCAATGGGAAGACTTGGTCCAACAGTCACAAACTCTTGGAAGACTGTTTTAGGCTGGACATAAAGAAAAACTTTACTGTCTGAATCCTCAGGGCCTGGAATAGACTCGCCCCAGAGATGGTGCAGGCACCTACTCTGGATTCCTTTAGAAACATTTGGATTCCTACCTTGCTGGGATCATTTGACCCCTGCTGACTGCCTGCCTTTTGGGCAGGGGGCTGGACTCAATGATATTGCAAGGTCCCTTCCATCCCTAAAGTCTATGAAACCTATGAAATGTGTGTGCCCAAGTTGCAACAGAGTCTGTTGATCCCAGATCAGCCTTATCAGCCATATTTGGACCCACAGATAAAGTAATCATGGAAGACAATCATCCCCGACTGTGAAGGTTTGCCAAAGATGACAACAAAATAAATTATCATATACATATGTAACATGTGATAATTACAGTGATAATTATATTTTCATTATATATTTCATATTATTAAGATATAATAAAAATAACAATGATAACAATTATAATAGCAGCTCTTTTATAGCACTTTCCATTACATTTCAAAGCAATTTGCAAAGGTAGGTATCATTATTCCCCAGCTCTAGATTAGCAGAAATAATAAATCAGGCAGGGAGGCAGGGGCAGGAACAGAAACAGAACCCATTTTTACCAAGTCCCAAATTTCAGATCTATATACTATTCCACAAAAAACTAAAAGAGCAGCAAAAATGATGGATACAGGACTGTAAGGGGCCTCCCAGACCCCACAAAGTATATTAATCCAGTTCACTGTATTCATGGCAACCCTTTGTCCAAAACTGGCCACAACACCATACAGTTTGAACTCTCTCACACATCACAGCCTCAAAGTACCCTGCACCAAAACAAAAAATTATCTCTACAGCATAATCACAGATAAGGGTCAGGGCAGAAGAGGGCATCAATCCCAATGCCTTGGCCACTGCAATGCCAGGGAATTTGTTTGTTTAAAATACTCTTAGGTTAGCCTAGGATGTGGACCTCTGCTCAGTTATAAAGTTTGCTTCTGCTTAAAGTTGGAATTAATGCATATTAGTGAAACTAAGACCGCCTGCATTTTATGATGAACGTCCTAAGTTAGCTTTTTAGTGGTATCACACAGGCATCAGCACAAAGTGAAAAAATACAGCAATTAGTAATGCTCTACTGCCTTGAGCTCAGCTTTAAGAAATGAAATACTAAACCAGGCATCCTTTTTAATGAATGACATAAATTGAACTGAAATATTAATTTCCTTTTAGTAATATTAAAATATTCCCTTTACATGATCTGCCTGAGTCCAGTCTATTTAGCATACACATTTTAGTAAAGGTCTGGACAATGGTGTTTTTTAATTGATTAATGTTATCCCAATAGAAAAGCTGATATTCAAAGCAATATTATAAATAAGTTAGAGTAGAGAAAATGAGCAGACATATGCAATTACAGTTAGTTGTGAACACTGTGAACAGTACTCTACTTGACAGGAATGAGACCCAGGTTCACATTCCAACATCGCCAGAAATGTGTGGTGGCAGTATGCTCAGTAATTGGAGGTAAAACAATTACCATATGTTGCTCTGCAGTTACTTCTCCAGGCATTCCATTCAGTTTTCCCCACTCAAAAGGTTGATACCTGGGCACAGAGCTTCAAGCATAGGTACATACAAACTGTAAATACAAATTCCTCAGAAAGTAAGAACCTTTGATGCCCAAGCTGTAAACTATTGAATATGGCAATTAAATCCCATTATGTTAATACTGCTTTCCTATTGAAACTTCAAAGTAATCAGAGGTTTGAGTGAGAGCCAACTATTCATTTGTACCTTTGGGTGTTGTCTGACCAACCTGGTAAGGAGGGCTTTAAAAATAGGTACTATGGGGGTCAGGATCAAAACCCTGTAGCAACAAAACATGCAGTCCAGAGGGGAAAGGGCTCAAAGAAGTAACTCAACTCTGGGAAAGGGTCAGAGAGCTACAGGACTGCAACAAGTGATGAAAAGGGAAGTGAGGAGTTCAAAATGCAAAATACAATCAGATGCATGTATACAAATGCAAGAAGTAGGGGGAATAAACAAGATGAGCTGGAAGCTGCAGCCTGTGAAAAGAACTATGATCTGATTGGTGTCACTGAGATCTGGTGGGACAGCTCTTATGACTAGAATTTCAACAGTTAGAACGACAGGGCTAAAAGGAAAGGCAGTGGTGGTGTTGCCTTGTGTGTCAAAAAATACATACACTTGTTCCCTGGCTCAGGAGGAAGAGTACAACAAATAATGCATTTGGATGAAGATGAAAGTTGAAAGATGCAGCACCAATATAATGGTGGGGATTTATTATAAACCACCTAATCCGGAAGAGAAGGTGTATAAGGCAGTCTTCAAGCAAATGACAATCTATCCAAAAGCTATGGGATGGTACTGAAGAGAGACTTCAGTTTTCCAGACATCTACTGGAAGAACAATGCAGGCAAAATAAAATGTCCTAACTTGCATGGAGGACAACGCTCTGTTCCAGAAATTGAAAGACAAGACTAGGGGAACATTTATCTTGGATCTTGTCCTGACCAACAGGAAAGAACTGGCAGAAGATATGAAAGTGACAGATAACTTATGAGGAAGCAATCACAATATGTTAGCATTCCAGAGCCTGAGACAGGGAAAGCATGAGATCAGCAAAATGAGGATGCTAGATCTCAAAAAGGCAGTCTTCAACCAACTCAAGGATGCATGGTGTCATAGGGGATAGACTGAAGGACAGATGCACCCAGGAGAGCACGGAGCTTGTAAAGAGCAATGTATTCGAAGCCCAACAAGAAAATGCCCTGACACAATGGAAGCACAAGAAGAATGGCAAGAAACCAATATGGATGCACAAGGATCTAAAATGCCTCAAATGCAAAAGGAAACAGGCAAGGTTACAGGCAATGGAAGAATGGGCAGATCACCAAGGACACATACCAGAAAATAAAAAGGACTTGAAGGGACAAAAATCAGGAAGGCAAAAATAAAGAATAAGCCATACCTTGCAAAGCAGGTTAAAAACAAGAAGAGGAGGGCCTATTAATTTGTATGCTAGGCAAGAATGACCATGGAAGCTGTGGGTCCTCTGTTAACAAGGCAGGGTGAACTCCTAACCAAAGGTGCAAACGAGGAGCTACTCAACAGCTAGTTTTCCTGAGTCTTCATAAAACATGAAGCTACAGCCACATACCTGAGGGGGATTATTTAGACAAGGATGGAGGCAAACTGAGGGAAGAGATAACAAGAGACTTACAGAGAGCTTTTGTTGGGTCTGAATGAATTCAAGTCAGGAGGGCTGGATGAGCTCCATCCCAGGGTCCTGAAGAAACTGGCAGATGAAATCTCTGAGTCCCTGGCAATGATCTTCATGAAGTCATGGAAGATGGGCCAAGTACTAGAGCACTGATAGAGTCCTCTTAAAAACAAAAAAACACCTAAAAGGAGGACCTGGGGAACTACAGACCAGTTAGCCTCACCTCAATACCTGAGAACTTACTGGAATATATTCTAAGGAAGGTCATTTGCAAGCATCTGGAGGAAGAAAGACTGACTGCAAGCAACAACCATGGATTTATGAAAAATCAATGTCAAATAAACCTGATCTCCTTTGACAAAATAACTACTTGAGTGGATAAAGGGAACGATGTGGAAATAGCGCAGCTGGACTTCAGCAACGTTTTTGAGAAGGTCCCAACATAACCTTCTCACAAACAAATTGGAGAAATGTGAATAGAACTATTATAACATGGATAGATAACTGGCTTATTAGCCACAAGCAATGGGGAATTATTAATAGGTCCATGTCAAAATGGCAGGACATTTCAAATATAGCCCCACTGGTTGTGGATGATATAGGCATAACCACGCCTATGTTTTACCATGGGTATTTCCTATGCTTCTAGGCTTTGCTGGTTTCCCCCACTGTGCCCCCTTTTTATGCTATATATGTCAGGGTGTTTTTAAGCCTTCCCAGAGGTATTGGATATTGGCTACAGCCAACGCTGAAGACTCTGAATGGAGTGTGCCAGTGCTCCTGCTGGGTCCAAAGTCAAAGGTTCCTGGCTAGAGGGTTTTGCCCTGCCACTCAGAGTCAAACCAATCCTCATATTTGGGGTCAGGAAGTAAATTTACCTCATAGTTAGATTGGTTTAGACTGTGAGGGCGGGGTTTGCCTTTCTCTGTAGTGGGTGGCATGGCCATCTACCCAGGACCTCATGAGCATATATTGATAACATTTTAACATGATACATTGATAGAAGTAGGATATTGATAACATGATACATTGATAGTAGTAGGATATTGGCTGCTGTGGTTCCCCTGCTTTACCTGTGGCAGGTTAGTGTGCTCCGTCTATGTTGTGTCAAGGGTGAGTGTAGAGTTTAGATTATGGTTTAGACAGGATGGCTTGCATAGGGGTGATTGTGCCTCAGCATGGAGTTAAACTAGATGAACTTTCAGCATTACTTCTATGACTTCATGATCTATTAAAATGTTGTCACCTTCACCAACAATTGGCTTGTGACCATAGCTGGTCAAGAATTTTCCAACAAAACCATTTTTTTTTCAAATACTGATTTGAGGAAATCATAAAACTTTGCAGTAATGAATCAAGTTTCATCAAAATATTAACAGAGAAAAATTATCAAAGCGTTGAATTTTGATAAGGTAGAAAAACATTATACTATTTTCATTATTTTGCTGCTTCATAAAACAAGTAAAAATGGTAGTCAAAAAGAGATATTTTGACCTCATCAGAATGAGATATTTCAATAAGAGAGCATCTATATTTTCAACATATTTTCATTTCCCCAGTAAACTTTGAAATTTTGAATTTCCATTCAATTCAGGGAAGAAAACAAAAAGTGTTAGGGTTTCTTGCAAAACAAAAATTTCAGTTTCCAGCCCCATGTCTTGTGACCCATTTCCATCCCATCATACTGCTTTTCGTATTAAAATATTAATGTATGTGTGGAATAATAAGACCTAGAGGTTAGAAGCAACCATGAGGCCGTCCCTCACACTGTAGGATTAGGGTACAAATACAAGTGGCTTGGAAACATTTTTTATTCTCTCAACCACAGGACACACCATCCTGCCCCTTTCTCTCCCCTCACCCCCCAGGTGGAATGCTTCAACATTTGTTGTGGCTGCACTTGAATTCTGACACTCCAGTCCCAAATTCCCTGAACTTCTCCTCTCTCCTTCCCAGCAGAATGGACTGGGGATGGAGAACCCAGCTCCAGTAGCAGCAGGGGCCATGGGAGTTGGCCATGGACAACCTCGGTGCCTGCTAGGTTGTCCATGCCATTCACCCTCTCTCTCCTGGGTGAAAGGAAAGGAGGAAGCAGTAGAGTACTGTGGGATTCTGGGGACTGCTGATAGGTCCTCTGTCCCCATAGACACACAAAAAAATTGAAATGATTCAAAATAGTACCTCTTTAAATTAAGTGCTATTTTGAAACCCTTAAGCCATTTTGGAACATTTCAAAGGCATCTGGATCATTTTGATTATTACTTCTGCCTCCACCCTTATCCTTTGCTTAGTTAATTTTTCTAGCCTGTTGTCTTGCTGTTTTAAAAGTCGCAGGTCTCATATACTAAGATTTCAAAATTTTTCCCACTGGAGACAACCTAACTCAGTTGAAAGGCTCCAGCTGACTTGAAGATTTCACCTACAACTGAAGGGGGGGGGAAAAAAAAACATTGTATTTTGGGGGAAAATAATTACTGAACAAAAAAAAA
>NW_017728994.1:74754544-74756437 GCF_001723915.1 Gavialis gangeticus | reverse complement strand
AAAAAAAAAAAAAAAAAAAAAACCACACAATAATTGCACTAAAACAACAATTATAATCTTAAAGATTTTACACAATAATCTCATCTTTAAAATTTACCTTACATAAAAGTCCTGTTTTTCTATAATTAACCAAAATAGTAGTGCTTCTTTTACTGAAGCAAACAGCAAGTATACACAATTACACTAAGACAGATCATATGGATTTTTAAAAAGCATAACCTAAGCATTTATCATAGTCTAATTTAATGTCAGTTTTCTTATAAACCTAAAGTCTCATAGGACTCCAAAATCAGGTAACAGGTGAAAAGGAGTGAGGACATGAGATTTTGTCTGTCAATAAGATAGACTGCATAAGGGATTTTACTAGGATGTACAATGTAATAAGAATTCACAATGTGGCATTAAAGCCTGAAAATTGTAGCAGATTCAGTGAAGTCAATTTGTGCTGAGCTGGTCACCTGGCATCTCTGAAACTTCATGCAAGAGAATATATAGCAGGCTGTTATACAATTGCTGGTGATTAAAAACAAAAAGGATTTTTCTGCACTCGGTGTTTTGCTTTGATATTGTCCCATATAAGAAAGCTATTCTTATTTATTCATAAAGAACATTATAAATACTTAGTGTCCATAAATCAACTCTCATTTCTTGCACTGTACTGCACTTTCTAATGCAGGGATGGGCAAAATACAGCCCATGGGTCAGGGCGTGGGTGTGATGGAAGACGGTGATTACAGGGATCACATACATATTCCCCCACGTGGTACACAGTCCTCAATGCCAGCAGCAGTAGCAGGCAGGGGGGCTTACAGAGCTTGTGCCCGGTGCAGGCACTGGTGGGTCACAGCTCCAGCCAGCGCTGCACACAGGGCAGGGGGGACAGGAGCACAGCCTGCCTGGCTGCCCCATACTGCATGCCTGCAGCTCCCACACTGGCACTGGGGGAAGTCCCAAGGTGGAGCTGGCTGCCTTTCCCCCTGCTCACTGCACAGGTCCCCAGACTCCACCAGGGGCGGAGGGAGCCCCATCCCCTGCTTCCCAATGGAGTCCAGTGTGAGTGTGGGAGTTGCAAGCATGGGGTGCAGAGATGCTACGATATAAGTGGCCAGGCAGGCTGTACCCCTCCCTGCTGCATGCAGCCCTAGCCAAAGCTCTGCCCCACTGGACACCAGCACTAGGTACAAGTGCCCTGAGTTCCCCTGCCTGCTGCTGCTGCCAGCAGCATGAGCTGCATGGCATGGAGGGAGTGTGGAGGGGTCCCTATAACCCCCACTGACATATACACACACACCAACATACCCTACAGCCACCCACACAGCCCCCAAAAAATCCCCCCTACACACCCCACAATACACACACAATATAAAAAAGATTGAGACTTTATTTTTAAGTTATTATGCAATCCCTTCTATATGTACTACACAAACACAAATCATGACAAATATTTTTTGAAATACAATTAAAATATATTATAGTAGATGTTTGACTTCTAGTGTATGATTTATTTTTTTTCTGGTTCTAAGATGGCAACCTCCCTCCCAAAAGGAGTATTGGTGGGGGGGGGGGCAAGGGAGGGACTTCCAGTGGCAAGGGTCAGGGGTTATGAGGCAGGACTTCCGGTCCCAATATGGCAACTAGGGGGTGGGGCAATTGTTAAGTGTGGGGGGGCTCCCCAGGCAGCCCTCAACAGCTCACTAAAACTTGTTAAGCAGCCCTCCAGCCAAAATAATTGCCCACCCCTGTTCTAATGTCATTTAATTAAAACATTTGAAAGCTTTGAGTTATTTCTTGTGTATCACTGCCCATTAACTGTGCTAGACCAGAAGACCAAAGTTATTTCCTTATCCACAGAGCAGACAGCTTCAACAGTAGCTGTATGAAATTTCTCATGTT
>NW_017728994.1:74742071-74749544 GCF_001723915.1 Gavialis gangeticus | reverse complement strand
ACATGGGGTAAGGAAAGTGTGAGTTGGAGATTATTTAAGTAAAAAAATGCTCCTACAAAGCTCCTACAAAGCCAATGTGTGGCTATCACCAGAAACTGGTCCGGGGAGAGATGGGCAAGGGAGGGACTTCCAGTGGCAAGGGTCAGGGGTTATGAGGCAGGACTTCCGGTCCCAATATGGCAACTAGGGGGTGGGGCAATTGTTAAGTGTGGGGGGGCTCCCCAGGCAGCCCTCAACAGCTCACTAAAACTTGTTAAGCAGCCCTCCAGCCAAAATAATTGCCCACCCCTGTTCTAATGTCATTTAATTAAAACATTTGAAAGCTTTGAGTTATTTCTTGTGTATCACTGCCCATTAACTGTGCTAGACCAGAAGACCAAAGTTATTTCCTTATCCACAGAGCAGACAGCTTCAACAGTAGCTGTATGAAATTTCTCATGTTCCCCTGTACTTAGGTCAAACACTGTTTTGTATAGGGCTTCCTCAAAATACACAGAGAAAATGAACTTCTGCCTTTACCTCCCTGCTGATTAGAACCATACATACTTTGAGGTAGCAGGTGTGGCTCATGATCCCTGTGATGCTGGAGTGCATGGAGTGTCCCACAGGAGTGGGGGGGGAGGGGGTTCTGGTATAAAGTACCAGAAGTACTTTAAATGGACCAAAAGTACTTCTGGTCCATTTCTAGGTCTGCCGGGGAGCATGCTGGGGGGCCCCCCTGCAGCCCTTGGCTCAGTGATCAGCTGCATGGTGACCCTGGGTGCCCCCCCCCGACCCAGGAAGCACCAGTCACTGAGCTGGGTAGGCATGGGGGGGGACTCCCTGTGCACTCCCTGGCAGACCTGGAAGTGGACCAGAAGTGCTTCTGGTCCACTTCTGGGTCTGCTGCCAAGCACGCTGGGGAGCCCCCCATGCTTCTGTGGGACACTCCATGTGACCCAGCATCATAGCACTCACAAGCCCCTGCTATCTAGAGGTATGTAAAAAAAACATTTAAAGCTGTGTCTATGTCTGAATCTCCAAATACCTCTGAATCTCTCCAAATCGATTCAGAGGGTTCCAATTCAATTTGGAGAGATTAAATGGTCCTCTGATTTGATTCAGATTCAGAGATTTGGCCACCAAATTGGACCAAATCTCTGCTGAATCAAATCAGGGACTGAAGCTTTGCACAGCCCTACTGGTTCTAAAGCAGGGTGGGAGTGAAGACAAAAATCTAAAACTTTAACACTCAGATAAATTAAGGGTTATTGGGAACTGTAGCCACTTGGGCTAAATTTTAGTGCTGACAACATAGTAGGAAGGTGGAGTGGAGCTTCCCTTTCTATTTTCCAATTGCAACCATTATGGCAATCATACCAGATTCAATCAAAAATAGATGATGGAAGAAATTCCTAATACCTTGTTTAGTTGTTGATGAAGTTAATAAGAGTTGCATTTACTGATTTGAAGCAAATTGCTGAGTTCTTATTTTGCCACTCTAGTCAATTGTCAGCTGGCATTACTCATTACCCAAGTAACAGACATGTGTTTCAGCTGCACTGCTATGGTGTACATGCAATAAACAGGCTGCAGTTACTTCAATACTGAATTTAAAATATTTGAATGACCAAACTAACAGCAAGGAATATTATTATCCACTCCTCTGTTGCCAGAGGGATGATGAGCCATTACATGATTTCATATTAAGCAAATTGTAATAGAAGCAATTTGCACTATTGCTCACATGCCTGGCTTGCTTGATCCTTTGGTTTCAGTAGCAAATGATTTGGGAAAAATTCACATCTGGCATAATTTTCTTCTGGAAAATGAATCAATCTCCTAAATTAGCATCCTTTTATAAAAAATAGCCAAACGAGAAATATTAAATGAAAGGAGCAATTTGCTGTGTGATGTGATGATTTACCAAGAATGTAATTTTACAGTGTACATTATAACCTGCTGTGTATTAAGTCTATTAGCATAACTTTTTGAGATTCAGCTTTTTCATCCATATTTCTTCATCTGGTTGGTTGACCTTTATTAGAAGCAATTGTATAAATGAGTGATCTACATTCCCATATCCCACCAGAAGATAGATTTCCATGTAAAACTTCTGAAAACTTTAAACTCAACTTGCTCTGTATTTCCCAATGTTAGATGAATTGTAGCACAAAGATACACAAGTGGGAAAAGTAGTCTTTTTTTAAGACCCTTTTTCCCCCCATAGTGGAAAGCTAATGAAATAAAAGGCATAAGCTAACTACAGGGAGGAAAACATTTAAGAGCGTTTTAGAGCATTTAGAGCATTTTTTTTCCATTTAAAATGAACTTGAATAACTTACTGGATCTTGGAGAAGGCAAAGTACCATATTCTTACTTTCCACTTAGCCTGCAGCATTTTTTCCAAACCTGCAGTTTACTTTCAAAACAGCACAGGCTCTGAAGGTAGGCTTTTTAAATTTGTTAGCAAATTTTCAGTTTCTGCCCTCTCCCTCCTTGCTTCTCCTCCCCTCATGTAAGTATTTAAATTGCAGTATAAAGCCAGGAAATAACCATTTTTAAAATGTGTGCTAAAAGCTCATGTCCAGAGCACAATGTAGGTAAACAGGCATATTGTAGACAATAGAAAGGGATGGATGGTCTGATGCAAGTGTGTTGGGATTCTGCAAACACAGTCAATCATCATATTTAGCATTTGCAAGGTCAAAAATATAAAAAACATGGAATATTTCACAGTATTCAAGTTTTCCCTTCTCACTTCTTGACTCAAAGTTAAAATAATTATTTTGTTACCACACTTGAATAATTCTTGTTTTGCTTCTAGAACAGAAAAAGAGTAGTATCCTTAAAAGCACCTCTATAATCCTCAGAACTCTGGGCACATCTGCTGACTAATTAGCTCCACAGTAAAACATCTCCATCTACACATGCAGTGCTATTAGGATGGAGTAAACTAATTAACTCCATCATAGGATAGTACTGCAAGACACAAGTACTATCTTACACTGGAGTTATTTACTCTGCCACAATACATGTGTAGACACTGATGGAGTTGGCAGGGGCACGAGGGTGCTTCAGTGCCGGGGCTGCCTGGCAGCTAGCTCCACACCGAAGCATCCTTATGCCCCAGCCAGCCCCTGCACAGCATGTTGAGCCAGGTCAGAGCAGCCCTGACCTGGCAAACTGATCCTCTGGCTCAATATGCTGCAGTCCTGGGTGTACGTGCAACTGTGGCACCCAGGCACAATATATTAAGGTGCGAACTACACTGGAGTTTATTCAGCCATCTTAATAGCATGTGTAAATGTACCCTCGGATACTAATACAGCCACAGTTATATTACAAAATAAATTAAACTCAGCTCTAGCAGTGACAAAGCACATGTAGCCTCAACCAGTTACCAAATGTCCAACAAAGCAAAAAGTCATTGATGAACACATATATCTAAATCTCAGCATTACAAAATGGGAACAAGCAGTCAGCCAGAACCCATAAATGATACTTTCCATATAGTGCCATGCATTATATGAGCTCACTACACAAAAAAGATATATTTGTAAGCAAAACATAGCCCCAAATAGCATGACTGCACTTCAAAGCAGCCCTCTGCAGTAGCATGCTAGGACCTCCTTTCAAGCATAATATACATGCATTTGCACTGAAGTTTCTCACTATATTCTGTGGGAAATGTACTAGAGATTTGGGCCTGTTCAAATGACACATCCAAATAATCTGACATTTGGGTCAAAATTATTCACAGAATTCTTTATAAAGTATCGTTTTTACGTAGTTTCATTTTTCCCCAATGGCAGACAATCCAAAGTCTCTTACAGTGAAATAAAATGCAATTTTGTTGTAAAGGTGATGTCACTGCATTCATCACTTGAGACTAATGTTACTCATAGCTCTTCTTCCCTGACTACTTTTTATTTGAAAGGAGTGTATTTTGCAATTTCATCAGCAATTGCTTAGAAGTATGTAAGCTAAATTTATGTATCTGTGCTTTGTTCCGTCTTGAATCTGTGATAGTCTCCTCATAGTTAGGATATAAATTTTGGTGACAATTGCTGAACCCTGCAATAGTGAAACTTTTGATATACCGAAATGCTCTTGAGGCTAAAAAGCAACTTAAAACAGAAAAAAAAACTTTCTGTATCTTTTCAAAAGGCAAACTTGTCTTTTTTTCCCTTAAGTTCTATTTATTGCTCTATTTTATTTTTCTTTGTATTGCAGGTCTCCTACAATGCTGTACTCCTCCTGATATTTTAAAGCTAGTTAAGGATGATTTCTCTGAATCTTCATTTACATTAATTTATGGATATGTTAAACCTGTTAAATCATTCATGGTTGTAATAGGTTTAATATTGAATACTACCAATAGCTCAAATAATAGGAAATGGCACACTGGAATAGATCAGTAAAAGCACCTACAAAGTAAGGTGCAAAAGAGCATGTAATAGGTACTGTGGAATAACTTGTATATAAGGAAAGTTTCTTTTTAACTCCATCAGTTGGAGACTAGCTTTTGCGCTGAAACACTGAGGTTTATATTTTTAGTCCCTCCACTACAACTGTGAATGCTCTTGTTATCCAATGGTCTAATCTTTTAGTTCACTGAGTGCTGCTTGAATAAAGACTGCAAGATCAGGTTCAGTGTGACATAAATGTATTCTGCTTGCATGTTTACATAATCAATAAAGCTGTGAGCAAAATCAGTATAACAACATGTTTTAAAAGGGCAACATGATATTATATAAATGACTCCACCACAAAAAACCGCACATAGCACATTCACATGCACTAAGTAAGCCAAGTTTAGCCAATCTATTGGGACTTCAGAATATAGTAGTAGAAGGTTTATCACAAGATTATTGTACACCGTTTTTCACTATGTCGCAAACTTGGGGCCAGATCATATTAGGCATCTAAGTGTGATTTTATTTTAACCCTGTTTAAATCCTGAAAAAGTCATTGATTAATCTAATTTGATGTCATCATAACCTTACAACTAAGTCACACAAAAAAGGGAGCTAGGAAGTGTTGAAGGATCCTCACACTTTCTTGTTAGCAGTTTTTCTGGGACCTAAAGCAGAGTGAAATAAGATAACACTTAGGTCTCCAATAGGCATATGATTGGGCGTGTACTATCTGCTCAGTAGACCACAGGATTCAGCCATTATGAACATTGCATTACCTCCAATTCATGGTTAAACAGAGCAAAGTGATAAATCTGTATGATAAACACAGGACTTAAATTTCCAACACATTTAGTTTTTATTCTTCCTGAACAGATAAACAAAATCACCCAGTTTAGAAAAACAAAGGCTATTATTGAATGCTTTCAGAAAAAAAAAAAAAAAGTCTTGAAATAAGCAGAAAAACCAGTAAACCAAGAACTGCTTAACTCTCTTCTTCCAAGTGTATATCAGGATAGACTCATTTCACAGCTATGTTCCTGCCCACTTACTCTTCCCCTTTCTCCCCTTGGCAATCTTACCATCTTCACCAAGGAAGATGATACTGCCAGCAGACGGATCACCCTTCAGATTATCCTGGCTAATCCCTAGATGTGTATAAATTATTTGATTAGATTGCAGGTTGCAAGTGTCATTGTCTGGGGCCTTCTTTGGCTCCTATGGAATGGATCTTTGAGGGTGCTGTTGCCACAGAAGCAGCATCAAAAACCATAAGAAAAAGTGTAATTCTTCTGAGTTTTTATAATCCTATAATTTTGGTTTTTATCACCTTAATGATGACCGTTTAATATAGCTTTTATATGCAATATACTGGGTTTTAAAAATACAAACTAAAAAAAAAAACAAAATCTATCAAACGGCACCATACTGATGCCTACAAGGTATTAGCAGCAGAGCTGGAACATCTAGATTTTACCATCCAAACATCTGCCACTTAAGCTAATGAAGCAGTTGAGAAGGGGGATCAGACTCTGTCAATGGACTTCACAGAGTTTTTTTGACAGAAGTGGAATGGTGAGACTGAGGAATCTTGAGTAATATTCCTGGTGTTTGGGTGCAGATGTGCTGTGCAAGCATAGACTCTCTCATTTTACTCACATTGGTCATCTTTTTGTCCCATTGCCATACAACCTCTCTCTGTTTTAGGCCTTTCTCTTATCTATCCAAGCTCCCTGTCACAGTCCTATTCTCTTCCACTACTCTGTTTCAGTCACCTATCCTCCAACTTCTTCTAGGATCTTTGCCCCTCCAAGTCTTCCTGTCCACATCAGTTTCTTCCCTGACTCCCAGTCCTGTCCTCCTCCCCTTACCTAATCCTAGTTTTCTCACCCAGACAATTCGATTCCTCAGTGCTGGTTCATCATGCTGTTCCTCTCCCCCAGGGTCCCTCTTTTGCTCCAGACAGGACATCCCACCATTGCCACTTTTCTATTTGTTCTCCAAGCTTCCTGTTAGATATCTCTACTTCTCCTATCCATATTCTTCTCTCTTCATTGGTTATCATTCCCATTCTTTTTTCTGATCATGGTGTTCCCCTTGGCCAATTAGCTTCCAGCTAGTCACATTCTTCACCAACTTCTAGTCCCCGTCTACATCATTCACATACAGCCTAAAGAACAGCCTATCCATTTTTAATAAATCATAGATGCTCTTTTTCTTGAAGGTTAGCTAAAACTTTTATTTATCCTTCCTTAAAGTGGAAAAGGACATGTCTAAAGTGTTCAAAAATAAAAACTGGGAAGAAATGTGGATTTCATAGTTATGTTTTTCGGTATGTGATCTTCCCTGATTCATTCCCGGCATGAGGTTTAATCATTCTTGTTTCTACCTTTAGAATGCTTCTAATTTTAGGAATAGCAATTGACTGCATAATAGCTCCAGTATGCTGGGCTCAACCTTCCAGTCTCAGATTTAGTCCACAAGATAACAGCTATAGGTAGGGATCTACCCTACTTGTGATTTCATATTTTTCATGGAACTGCAGGAAAAAAAAGCAGTTTCTGCAAACCCTGAAAAAATGGTGATTCCCACAATTTTGTCTTAGAATCACCGGGGGCGGAGGGGGCGGTGGGAAGAGGAGAGAACTTACTAAAAATAAAATTCTGGCTCCCAAGTGGGTCTGCTGCAGCTCAGCCTTGCAGCCTGCTGGGAACAGGAAGGGAGGAAGAAAGCTGCTGGCATGGGGAGGGAACAGCAGAGATGGTGGTCACCCACCACCCCTTGCTGCTGATTGGCCAAGAGGGATGTCCATCATGCAGCCCTGCCCCTGTCTGTCAATCTGTGGCAAGGGGAGGGGTCACATGATGAGCAGCCTCTTGGCCAATCAGCAGCAAGGGTGGGGCTTCCAGGTCCCCTCAGCCAATCAGTGGGGTTGGGGAGGGGCACCATGAAAAGAATGAAAATGGTGCCATGACCCACAAACATCCTTCTTTTGCCTTGGTATGATTTCATAGGTCCCTAGCTACATCCCTAACCTCCCATATTCAACACAAGAATGCTTTTATCTCTGTCTTTT
>NW_017728994.1:74719435-74737071 GCF_001723915.1 Gavialis gangeticus | reverse complement strand
GGAATTTTGCATTTTGGAATCTGTTGGGACTGGAGATGTTTAGAACCTCATCCTGATTGGTCTTAACTTACTTTGCTCACAAAGGTTTTTTTTTTTTGTGGGGGTTGTTTTTGTTTGTCAGGGCGGGGGGAGGTCACAGGATCAAATTAGCACTCAGCTCTTTCTATGCCTAGCCAATTTCATAGATTCCATAGACATTAGGGCTGGAAGGGACCTCAGAAGGTCGAGTCCAACCCCCCACCCAAAGGGCAGGAAGTCAGCTGGGGTCATAGGATCCCAGCAAGGTTAGCATCCAATTTGCTCATGAAGGTGTTCAGTGTAGGTGCTTGAACCACCTCCGATGGCAGGCGGTTCCAGACCTTGGGGGCTCAGACAGTAAAGAAATTCTTCCTTATGTCCAGCCTGAAACGGTCTCACGGTAGTTTATGACCATTCCACCTCGTCATCCCTTGGGGCGCTCTGGTGAACAACAGTTCCCCAAGATCCTGGTGGTCACCCCTGATAAACTTATAGGTGGCCATCATATCACCCCTGAGCCTGTGCTTTTCCAGGCTAAAGAGCCCCATGGCTCTCAGCCTGTCATCGATGTGATGATGGTAATATCTAGGTCTGTGTGAAGTGGCAAGTATTAATTTCAGATTCACATTCAGCCAATTTGGAGGGAGAGTGATTCGATTTGGTGGTTTGAGTCACTGTCCCAATTCGATTAGGCTGATTCAGATTTGGAGATTCAGCCATAGACTATAATGGGGAATCACTAAAATACCTATAACTTAGTCATTTTTTTGCAGATTCATATGAAAACAATCGAAATTATATCCCCTTCTGAGGGCATGAAGCCTGCCAAGTTTCAATGAGATAGCTGCAGGGGTTTAAGTAAAAGTGCCCCTCAAACTGTTGAAAGTTAAACTCATATCACTTGTGTGTTAAGGGGTGTAGGTTGTAGTAGTATTGGTCTAAGGACATAGGCAGACAAAGTTCCTTGGGTCAATCTGATATCTTTTTAGACCAACTGAATAGTTGGAGAAATATATCTTAGCAAGCTTTTGGGATTAAAAACTTTGTCAGGCTGAGGAAGCATCTGCAGTTGTTGTGTGTGCTCTTCCTGAACAGAATGAATAGTAAAGAAGCCAGTGGCTGGTATCTATGCAAGAAAGCCAGTCAATGACAATGTAAATTGAGGCATCAGAGGGTGAGAGACAGGCTAGGGGGAATGGGGAAGATGGGACGAAGAGGGATGTAGCAGGTAAAAGTGGAGAGGTACCTGGGGAGTCAGATGTCAGGCAGGTTATAGTGTGTCATAAATCCAATGTCTATAGGGGGGGGGGGGGGTTTTGTATCTAGGAGGTTGATGAAGTAAAGTTCATAGGCTCATCTGTAAAAAGTGTTTTGTAAATACCCTTTGAGGATCAGTACTGAGAGATTGGAGAAAGAGTGGTTTTCTTATAAGCAATGTGTCCCCACTGGTAATTGGGTATTATCTTTAAAAATTTTCCAGTGTGCATTCATTCTGGTGCACAGTTGTTGTTTGATCTTTCTTAAGTATTTTCCATCATGGCATTTGGTGCACTGGATGAGATACATAACATTTCTGGAGGTGCAGCTGTAAGATTCAGGAATGGTGATGGTTCTTAGCCCACCAACCTGTTCTGAGCCAACTGCCCACCCCTCTTTCACCTGCCTTGCCTTGATGGAAAATTGATTTGGATGTTACTCAGGAGGGAAGCTGCCCATTTAAACCCCTCATGTCAATGGATGACATCCATTCTGCAGTTCTGTACCTTCCCTATACTGTGGCCCATGCCTCACAGATTGCATCCTTCAGCCAGTCCAGCTGTGGCCCCCTCTCTGGGACCTTTGGCTACCCCGTAGGCCCTGGCCCCATGTTCAGGCCAGTCAGAATCCCGAGCCTCTTGCTCTGGGCATTCCTCACAGTGGGCCTCTAGCCCTTCAACCCTGCCTTTGGGTCCTGGCCCCAGCATGGACCAGTTGAGGTCAGATCTGAGCTGCCTGACTGTTCTCACCCTCACAACTCCACTGCAATCCATAAGCCTCAGGCCTCTCAAAGATCTTATAGGTCTGCGCTTTCCCCAGCCAGGACTGTGCGTGTGTGCAGTGGCTGGAGGTTATCAGGCACCCCCTACCTAACTTTCACCATGGAGGTTTGAGGCCCTGGCATTTCCTGAGGCTGCCACACCACTGGCAGTCCCACCAGGCCTCCCTCCCATGGCAGGGTGCACTTTTAGGTCATGCCCAGGACCTGGGGCCTCCTCCTTCCACATAGTCCCAAGCCATACCTCCAAGTTCTTTCTGGCATGGGAGTTCAGCAGGAAGATGTTCTTCCCCTGCTGACTGGTGATAAACTAAACTGCCACCTCTAGCTCTGAGAGCAGGGTATTAAATGGTTCTGAAAGCAAATAAAAAAAAGCAAATAGATGTGGAGTGAGGAGGGTGGCAGTCACTCCATCTGCACACATGGAGCTTGGAGGACCCCAGCAGTGGGGGGTTCACCTTCAGGAACACTAGCCGCTCCACCAAACCAGGATCCAAGGAGGTGTAGTGGGGTGTCACAATGTCTCCAGCAATGCTGAACACCCTCTCACTTGGAACACTGGTCAATGGACAGGAGAGGTGTTCCCAGACAACCATGACTAGATCCTGCCACACCTGGCTGCAGGTTGTCCAATAAGCCAACGGGTGACAGTGCAGTGGCTCCACATCCTCAGCAAGTTAGGTAGCCACCAAGGCCTGATGGTGGGGTATGGTGCCTCTGGGCATGAACATTGAAGCCATGCCATTGGCCAACATTGGTAGTGGCTGTGGTGGAGGAGTTTGGCTCATGGTTGGAGTGCTGGAATGAGAAAGAGGATCTCCCTCTTCCACATCCCCCTGCCTCTGCCCTGACATCAATCCCCTGCAACTTCTCCATTTGGTTCTGAAGCTCCCTCACTATGGGGATCACCTGGCTAAAGAGGGCATCACCAGCACTGAGGCTCTTGGTGGCCTCAAGGAATGGCTTGAGAATCAAGGGTGGGAAAAATATCCAGTGAGGCCAAAAGTGTTAGATTTCTGAAGGGCCAACTTTAGTAAAACTTAGAAGGCTAGTTAGTGAGGTGGCGGAACTCAAGAGTATTGAGCGAATGGGGGTCCAGGAGGGTTGGAGGTTTCTCAAGGGAGTGATCCTTGGGGTACAAAAGAAGTATATCCCCTTACACAGGAAAGTGGGTAAGGGGGTTAAAAAGCCACCTTGGCTCTAGGAGAACTTTGAGGCATGTGGAGCACAAACTCAGATTCCCTCTCCTTCCCAAGAATTTCCTTAGCCATGGCACTCATCTCTGCTGCTTCCAGATCCAGCTCCTTCTCTGGCACTGGAAGGCTCATGCTGGGAACTGAAATTGGAGTGGAGACTGTCATGCTGGTGCTTATTATTGGTGTTAGCGGAGATGGTCTAGGTGCAGACACTGCTCCCACTAGCAGCAGAGGACTCATCGCTGCCAGGACAGAGGATGAATCTATGTTTGGGGTGGGGGAAACTTGTAGCCGTCTCTCTGCCCCCTCTCCCTCCCCTGCCAGAAGACCTGGCACCTGCCTTTCCAGCATGCTTCATAATGTTTGGTGTGCTGCAAACTGTGTGCGTCTGTAATATACATTGTGCACAGTGATAACACAGTGCCAGGGAAAACACAGAAGAAGAGAGACTAGCTACCAAGAGACTAGATAACAAGCCAGAGCCTTTCAGACATTGCTGGTCCAAGAGAGAGACAGCTCACAAAAGACACAGATCACTTCACACACAGCTTTATATGTTGTTTCTACATCCCTCCCCCAGAGCACAGTGATTGGAAGGGAACTCAGGGAAATATCACAGTCACTGGCCAGCTACAGATGTCACTATCACTTTCTGCCCCCTCTTCGTCTTCCAAGTTTCTGTTTCCTGCAAGCCTGCCTTCCAAATCTCCAAATCTTTTCTGATTCAATTTAGACCTTTTAATGGGTCTTCTGGTTTGATTTGGGTTTGGAGATTTGGCCAGCAAAATGGACCAAATCTCCTCCGAATCAAATCAGTTACCAAGGCTTCACACAGCCCTAGTAATTTCTAGGTGTTGACACTCCCTAAAACTTTTATACTAATTTAACTCCCAAAGTAAGTGAAAGATCAACTAAAGCATGAAAACATTATTACATAAATGGACAAACAGAGGCTAAAACTCCAGTGATCTCTCTTATATATCATTCATCTCACATGTATTCAGTCAGCTCTACTACATGCAGCCAAAAGATTTTACCATCTGTTAAAACTTAAAGGTAACATGTTAAAGTTCTCCATCTTACACAACTCAATAAAGCCCCACATACCTTGTCACACAGTTCCATGACTCAGTCCTAAATTCCCCTCCTAAACAAGTTTTAGCTTTTTTCCCCTTCCTACCTCCCCATGGCTCTCATTCTCCTTGCTCAACCATCTTAAGCCATAATGAGACTCTGCTGAGATATACAGATTCAAAAGGTTAATAAGTTAGTGACATTTTCACATAGGAATAATAAAAGACATATCCCTAATACACAGTCATCCCCCTACAAATTTCAAATTTCTTTGCTAAAACATGGAAGTGATAGAAGACTTTATAAAAGTGATTGATACTTTTTCTAAGTTAGCAAAAAGAAGATTCCCTAGCCTTACTCCCAGAAATAGCTCAATCATTTTCAGAAAAATTTAGGTTGGAACAGATATCAACTAAGGAAATCATAAGTTTAAACTGTTAAAGTTTGTTAATGTTATCAGCAACCTTACAATGGGAAATCATAGACAAGCTTAGTACTAAGCATTGCTCCCTCCCTGTCTAAAATATAAATATTCACTATATGGAATGAACAGATTGAAGTGAGATGATAATATATAAACAATGTGTACTCAAGAAATTTCTCATCTTGTGGACATTTAACAATATGGAATCACTTAGAAGCAGGAAAATGTACCACCTCCTAGCTAATAGAAATGTATTGCTTTTCTATGTATAGATTTTTGTTGTTCTTGTTGAGTGCATGTCAATATGTATTCTATTATTTTTAAACACACTTTGACATCAATCATCATTTGGTTCCATAGATGTCAAATTCAGTGATCAAAAACTCAAATGAGCCACAACCTTATGCAAGTATGCCTGCAAAAGAGAAAACTAGCCATGAACTGAACAAGGTTGGACAAGACTGAGTTAGCTGAATGCCAATGTATAGTCAAGAGAAAGTTTATTCCACATGAAAAGTATATTTAGCTTCAGGCAATCAAATTAATTGTGAAAGCCTCAAACAGGCTGGGTGCCTGTAGCAAATTGGCCAGTCTTCCAAAAAAAAGCCTTCTCATTCATCCCCTCTGAAGTCTCTTCCCTCAGTCTCACTGACTAAAAGCAATCCTCTATACAGTGCTCTTTTAAGATTCACTGGTATCATTAATTATCAGGTAGATCTAAGACCCCACATCTCAAGTATCTATCGGCTCTTCAACAACCTGAAGTAATATTATCCATTTTCTCATTTTCTTTCATCTGTTTTAATGTGATTCTACCATAACCACACTTCTTGTACAATTTTTTACATGTATGGGTAGACTCATGACTTATGCAGGGTAGATGGGCTGAAAGAAGATATGAATGCTCTTCTCCCACTCATGCAAGCAGCAAAGGCAAGATATATCTGTAACACAGAGTCCCAGAGGTGGCCATGGCACACCCTGGCAACTCAGCAACCATGCCCTGCTCAGCTCCTAGGATGACCACTCCCCAACACTGTCTTGCCTACCATGTCTTGATCAATTATAGATTAATAAGGAGGCTGCCCCTGGGACCTTTGCTAGGACTCAGTTCCACTGGTTTCAGGCCCCTGGCTGGGCCTCTATAATCAAATGTGCCTGGCAGGGCACCCAACGCCTAATGGGCTAATTGTGCGACTCCATAACCTCCCCTTTATCATGCCCCATGCCTCATGGGTGTTACCAGTATGATGCCCCTTTGTTGGGGCCTCAGCCTCCTCCCCTTCAATCTACCTAGACTTACCAAGCTAGGCCCACTGGATAGGACCCAGCTTCAAGGCACTAGCTTCCCTTGTGCGTACACAAGTTACCAAGCCCATGACTCCTGTATATTGGGCCCCGACCCCTCTGTGTATGTGCCCTCACTGGCACTGGACCCCTGGTCCCTCTGTGGTACACTTAGTGCTCAAGCCTTGAGCCTGTCCTGGCAGGAGTCAAGGTGATCAAGTGCCCCCTGGACACCAGTTAGGTCTCCACCTCCCCTACAGCCTCTCCCACAAACTGCCAGTGCACAATACATAAATACAAGCACCCGGGCTATAACATAAATAATAACATGCAGAATCCTTCTGCCCTTTCAAAAATATAGGCCTCTACTAACCCAGCATCCTGGGCTTCCCTGGGCAGCAGCTCCTTCCCTGGTGGCAGCTATGGAGAGACTGCTAGCCCAAACTCTGGGCTTAACTGCTCCCTTGGTGCTACCTGCATCCAGTCATCTGAACAGCTACAGGTGCTGGCCAATTACCTCATTACCTGGTTACCCTGGAAACCTGCCTACAGAGCTCCCTTGCTAGGCTGCTGCTCTGTTATAATATCCTAACATTTTACAAAAGTCTAATAAAGGGCAACCACAGTTGTCAGCAATGTATATTCAATGGTAGTTTAAATGTGATGTCTAAGAACACGGCTTGCTCTGCATCTCCTTGTTGTGTCTGCTAAAGCTAGCTGCATGCCGCTCATTTTAGAGCAATGTCAAGATGTGCCATTCTTCATTCTAAGGGCACATAAGCAAAGGAAGATTTCTTGCCAGAAGTATTGTTGGCACAGGCAAAGAACAATAGCTTGTACAGAGAGGATTTCACATAAAAAATACCTTATAGATTCATAGATGTTAGGGTCAGAAGGAACCTCAGTAGGTCATCGAGCCTGACCCCCTGCCCTGGGCAGGAACGTGTGCTTGTCCAGTCTCCTCTTGAAGACCCCCAGGAATGGAAGCCCATTTCAGATTCTGGCAATCCTTACTGTGAAAAAGTTCTTTCTAATGTCCAACCGAAATCTGCTTTCTGTCAATTTGTGGCCATTGTTCCAAGTTACTCCAGGGGGTGCCCTAGTAAATAGAGCATCTCCTATTACCTGCTCCTCCTCCCCCCCATTCAATGAATTTATAGGCAGCTACAAGATCACCTCTCAGCCTTCTCTTGTGAAGGCTGAAGAGATCTAGGTTCCTCAGTCTGTCCTGATGGGGCCTTGCCTGAATGTCTCTGACCACTTGAGTGGCTCTCCTCTGAACCCTCTCAAGATTCTCCGCATCCCTCTTGAAGTGCGGTGCTCAAAACTGGACACAGTACTCCAACTGTGACCTGGCCAGTGCCGCATAGAGGAGAAGCACCCTGAACTTGTTCATCATGCATCTGCTAATGCATGATAAAGTGCAGTTAGCCTTGTTGATCACTTCATCACACTGATGCTTCACGTTCATCTTGGAGTCGACTATGACTCGAAGATCCCTTTCCACTGCTGTGCTGCTGAGAAGGTCATCCCCAGTCTGTAAGTGTGTTGGTGGTTCTTTTTGCTGAGGTGAGACACTTTGCACTTGTCTTTTTTGAACTGCATCCTATTTCATTCTGCCCATTTTTCCAACCTATCTAGATCGACTTGGATCCATTCCCTACCCTCTGGTGTTTTAACTTCAACCCATAATTTGGTATCATCTGCAAACATGCTCATAGCCTATGCTGGGGCTGTATTATTGGTCAAGGGAACTTTCCTCCACTAAAGCTGACAAATCTTGCCACAAGGAAGTACGCAACTATCAACCCCAACATGCAATGGAAATCATAATCAAATTCTCTAAAGAGCCATCATCTTACTTTGCTCAACAGATAATTTTTATCCAAAAAGCCTTCTCAAACAGCATGTATCCACACTGCCCAAATTCCACCAATGAACATCCCAACTGCATCCACAAAGTTTAGTACATTCTCCCATATGTTGCATACTTGCCTGTTCAGTAGGACAGCTTCAACAAGATGGAATGAGAGGATCCCACCCAGCTTTGCGCATAGCTTGATAGTTAGAGTGGTCTACTGCGAGATGGGAGGTATGACTTTGAACCCTTTCAGCGAAATGGGCCTGGGTCCCTAGGAATCTTTTCAGGCCAAAAGGAAGAGCCTAATGAATCTAAGCACTTACTAGGTTTTATGCCAATAAGCTGGGTCAAATGAGATCACTCTTTGTGGATCGCTGTGCTCCACCATGGTTTCCTCAAGCAGAAGGTTTGTGCATGGCACTACAACAGGTTTAATAAGCCACACTACCCTGGAGCATACAACTGCCATGTAAAATCCCAGAGGTATTTTATCTAAATCCTGTGTAGGTACTATAGAAGTAAATTAGGATCCAGTGGTAGCATCTCACATAGCAATATATACAAATAATACTTTCTACTATCAATATTGTTTAGGAAACTATTCCATATTGCCAGACAATGACATGGCCTCAATTTTGATGCCTTCACCATCTCTCAGCTGGAAGTACAGACAGTCCTCAGACTTACAACACAGCTGGCTCCTGAAAACCACATCTTAAGTTAAAACGTCATAACTTAGAACCGATTTTCCCATAGGAGCAATGTTATAAATGGGGGATTGTTTCCTGAACCAAGGCCTGACACCCTATTTTCACCAAAAATAACCCAGAATTTTGTACTCAATTACAGATGAGTAATATAGCTACATTAATGTATTTATATTGTAAATAGCAATCATATTGATTTGGAAGGACTTCTTTGAAGTGACTTTGCTGGACTTCTTGAAGGGTTTTTGGCTGGAGTCTTCTCAGGAGTCTTGGCTGCAGGTTTTTCTGGCATCTTGTCTGCTTTCTTAAAGAAAGCGTCCAAGGAAGTTTGGACTGATGTTCTCCAGGGAGATGGGCAACACAGTGAAATTGTTCGTTTGTGTGGCATCACATAGGATCAAATGTTGTAAAGTTTAAACTGACATCAGAAAGTCCAAACAGGGTATCATTTTATAAACGTCATAAGTGCTGTTCATTGTAACTGGAAACTTCTTAAGTCAAGGACTGTTTGTACAGCAATGCAATACTGGCACAAAGACTTCAGCACTTATGAAACTCCAACTGGGACAGAATGCCTCTCCTCAGCAACATGAGCCACCATGAGGGTATAAAGTCTCTTTTTATTTATGATGGCTTTCCATAACATTTCAAATCAAATTTAGTCTCAATCCTTATTTTCAATGCATTTCCTGGATCCAAGATATATATGAGCTTTCCTTCCTGAATCAAGGATCAACAAAAGAAGCCTTGCCCTAGACACTTCCAATTTGAATGCACCACAGACCAGAAATTGGGTAGACCAGATGGCTCAAGAACTTGGATAGACCTGGGTGCCATTCCCAGGTCTCCTGAGGTAGAGTGCCTGAGTATGGCCATGCATACACTGAGGGATGCTCTGAACCATCTACTATGTCATTACCAGTTCCTGATGTTCCCAGCAAATACGCAAAACATAGTTTGGTGGCAGCAGACCCCACCTCAGTAGGGAAGCTGCACAAACATGCCCTGAAGACCACCTAAAATGTCCAGGATGAAGACTGCAGTCCTCCAGGATCATGGAATTCTACACTAGAAAAGTGTAAAATGCTCATCTATGTGAGGGACCTACTTTCCATGAGTTCTTGTCTGAGACTGTGAAAAAAACTCTATAAAGAACACCACAAAATATCCTGTTTCTCCTCCAAATAAAAGGCACATTTGTTTGATCTTTCTTATTCCAAGAAATCAACATGTATATTTGTTAAAAAAAATCCAGAATGAAAATCCCTATGAAAACAAAACTCTCCACTACACATGCGTCTTCCTCTGAGTAGAGGGTGAGAAAAACATCTGACAGACATCCGTTGCATTATTTAATGCACTGTTGTAAAGTATTTGTATGCTAGAATGAGACTAGAATAAAATTTTATGAAGACACAGAAATAAATCTTTTCTTAGGGATTTAAGTGCTAGATTACTATTGAATAACTAATCCATCATGCAGCACTTTGCAAAAGTAGCAGTTATGCACTGACAGCAAGCAAAAGGATCAGGTTCACAGTATGCACACAAAGTTATCAGCTTATAAGAGCTATTTGATAACAACATTTATTATCTTTTATTCAGTTTAAAAGTGATTTCACTGGCAGGTTACTTTGTAAGAGGTTGATATAGATCAATCACCATATCAAAACCTTCTCATTCAAAAATCTGAGGTAGGTGTAATTAGGACATCAAGTTGTATATGCATCACCATCACTTTCTCATATACCAGCAGGGGAAATTGTTTCTTCTGTGTTCTGTATTGTATCGCTGTCTATAAGTTACTATCTTTTTTATTTTAGACTCCCGAAGTAATTAGTTGCCTTTCACTAACATCTAGGGAAACCCCAACTCCACAAGTGGAATTTCAACAAGCTCAAGGAATTATTAATTTCTGCTTTCAATATCCCTACTTAGTTTGATTCAGCTCTTTGACCTCTTGCTTTCTTCTGCCTTTAACTTACACTTCCTTACACTTTCATTTTTGGATCTTGAAGCCAAAGCTTCACAGAACACAAAACTTGGATCTTAGATTTTGTTGTTGTTTTTTAAAGAAATGGAAAAATGAATCAGATGAAATATGGATTCCTGCCAAGCGCAAAATATGTAGGCCAGGTTTCTGCAAGAACCCAAGGCTCTGGTAGAATATAGATTTGATTTGATTTTCAAGCATATCTGATTAATTCAAAAGCAACTTCATCTAGCAATGAAACTGGGCCTGTTGATTTGCTCACTGTCTGAATTTGATGTTTTTTTACTCATTGTTTTTTTTTTACTTAACCGCTGTTGCTGAAAATGTTGCATAAGGTTGGCATGATCGTGAGCACTCATGTTGATTACCTCTTATTGGCAGCCCTGAATGTCCCATGTTTCTCTTAACTTAAGCATAAAGAGGGCAGGTTGATATTTTTTCTATAAAATATTAGGTTTTGAGAATTTTTTTCTTTTCTTTTCTTTTTTTTTCTTTTTACAGAAAACATCTACATTGCACAAGTAGCTTGCAGGAAATCCCCAGCAGAAAACTTGCTAATAAAACCATTTTCAGAGACTGTCAGGCAACACAAGGGACTGGCAAAGGGGGAAATTACACCTGTACTTTTTGCCATTGTTTAGTTAAGCATTTGTTTGCACTGTCAGTTTGTTAGCAAGGGGGAAGTCTGGAATCAAACTCATTGGGGAAAAGGATGCCAGCAGGTCTTAGATGAAGCTTTACTATAGTAATGTTTGCATGACAATACAATTGTGTTAATTAAAGTTTAAATGCAATTACTAGCACCTCATGCTCTCTAAGTGTACATGGTCTACTGAATCAGGGAAATTTAGAAAATAATAAGCACCAAATGCTTCAGCTATACCCTAGTTCTCTAATTCCTCATACTGCAGACCACTTTAACAAAACAAAGCTACTGAGTACTCTCCCTCCTGTCAGTCCCGCCAGACATCAACCACTATGCTACCACCAGTCAGTCTCAGAAACTCCTGAGGGGCAAGCATTTTTTAATCATTCCTCCTTTTCCCAGTACCACTTACTGAGATGCTTCAAAGCACTTCTCATCAAAAAAAAAAAAAAAAAATCTTTTGGCTCTCTCCTTCCAAATATCACCAGGATCCCACACCTGCTGCCTTCTGTTCATCCTTCCTGATCAGTGAAGCCTGAAAGAACTTAACTGGGGTCCAGCAAATCACACCACTAATCAAAATCGTTAACTGGCTAAGTCTGCAAGGTTAATCCTAAAAGAGATCCAGAGGAGGTGCAATGGCACAGTTGCATCCCACCTTTCCATACGCTAGCTCAGTAACTCTGGTTCCCCACAGCCCCAGACACCTGGAGTTCCTATGCTAAATTGGACCAGGGAACTTTAATTCATTGAGGCAGGTAAGAATCCACTCCCCTCTTGGCACCCTCCCCTTCTCTGTGCTCAGCAATACCTCCACTCCCATTTCCCTCCCCACAACTTCCTCTCTACTTATGCCTCTGGGCACAGGAAGGGGAGACCTGCAGCCCATCACTTTCACTCTTCCCAGATGACCAGGAGGAGGGGGAGCCCCAGAGCCACTCCTGCATCACTCCTTTTTTTAATGAATGGCATCAAGCTTCAGGCATCTTCCATTCTTACAACCTTGACATTTAACAACTCAGTGCAGCTTTGCACTTCATTGATTGCTTCAGCAACGCAAGCCAGTTGTCTGTACCATAATGTGATTTCATGAAAGCTCATCACTACACTGACTTTATTTCAATTTTCCTACTAAAGAAATTGTTTACTTTTGCATATACAATATCCTGTTAAATCTAAAGGAGATCATAAAATCAACAACATCTGCACTACAAAAGAAAGAAAAGGACAGTCCCAACGTAAAGCAGGCACTGCCTTTTAAAATATCACAGCATCACATTAAAAATGGCAATGCCTGAATGACTGGTTGCCATTTTGAATCTCCTATTTTTTCTAAGTTCTGGCATTTGAATCTTCTTTTTATATATATACTTTGCATTTTAAAACTGTTCAAGATATTTTTATAACATGATTATAAGACGCACACAAGCAGGTAAAGTCTATGTCTAAAATGTTAATGAAAAACCATTTATGTTATTTATTTATTTGTTCAGCGTTCAGAACTGCATCTCCAGGGTGTAACTATGCAGCAAAAACATGTAGTCAGATGTTTTGATAAAACGGCTCTATGCAATTGTCAAATTTTCAATTTTTTTTGGCAACCATAACATAGCCTAGGTTTCCTTTTAATTAAAACAAATAAGAAAGGTACATTCTTGAATATCAGCTGCAGACTAGAGTTAAATTTTCAGCAAAATTATAAAGCCTCACAAATAAGAAAGGAGTAACTGCTGACACAAACGTCATATTGACTAGTGCATATGTGTAGCAATTTTCAGCAATGTGGTTTCAGTGTCCCACAGGTGATAATAGCAACACGTGGAAATGTTGATAGCATTGTATTTACAATTATTCTTTAATAGTTAAGCTCTCATTCAGCACCTGCTTTAAACACATGTTCAAGCCCCCTTATTCAAGACAGCATTTTAGCATGTAATTAAGTTTAATTGACTTCAAAGGGATTTAAGCATGTGCGTAAGTGCTTTGCTGAATTGCAGCCATAAACATGGAAAATATACAAAACTATAAGGAGGAAATTAGTAGAAACAAAAGTGTTCCTCAATACAGGGATATGCCTATCAATATTAGATTAAAGGCATTTTCATTTGTACTTGTGCTTCATTCAGTGACTGACAGATAAATTATTCATGTGTTTTCTCATATACTTACCGTGCTTCTAGTATCTGTTCTCTTCCTGATGCTTTAGCAAATGCTGCTGACATGTCTTCATGTTGTATTATGATGATGACACATTGAATCCTTAGATTCTGACACGTTGGGAATGTGACAAGACCAGTATTGTATGCCGCTAATAGTTGAGCAGATTATCGAATGTACTTCTCTCCTTAAGAATGACAACCACCTACCAATTGTATCTGAATGGCATGAGTAAATAAGATATAGAGGTCACAGAGAAGATTATATACAAACTACATAAAAATCTCATGTTGACAAACTATCTTTGTTTAGTACATAAATGTGTCAGATATAATTTTTCTGACATTTGTTTCTGTACTAATATTCTGGGAGCGTACTAGTCTTTTTTGACAAGCAATTTCATAGAAAAAAGGTAATATTTTTCCAAAGCAAGAGTGCCAACAGCGCACAAGAAATTTTAGGAAGGGGAAAAGGAGGAAGAGAAACATTAGCTACCCTTATTTTCATGCCACTTTAAAAATCTCCAAGACAAAAAGGTTTCTCAGATTTTACAGAAACTAAAACGTCGCAAACCTCTAAGATACCTCAGTTGTGTCTTGAATACAGTATATTTTATGACTAATTTGTTTGTAATGGCTGAGATGAGCTCCAAACCCCTCCCCTCATCTGGCCCTTTATACAAAAGATATGGGCTAGAGCAGCATAAAAGAGCTGTAAAAGGTTCGTTTCCAGCTAGAGGAGACATTTCTCAGCACAGCTACTGAGTAAACAGCCTTCAACTTCTTTCAAAAAATTCCCCCGCAAATCCAAATATAGAGGGGTTTGTATAGGCAGGTGTTGTACAGGAGCAACATATCAAGGTAGGGCTGAAGAATAACATTGTACAGAGACCACAAGCAGCTCTTCACTCCCAAACCGCAGCTCCCCACCCCTGCAACTCCATCCGCTGATGTTGTGACCCCATTTGTGGTCGCAACCCAGTTTGGGAACCACTGCTCTAGAAGAAAAGTATGAAGTGGCTAAACCAGAGGGAACCCTCAATTCACACAGTCTCTTCACAATGTTTCTGTTGTTGTTCTTTTTTCTACAATTGCCTTAAGCGATGGGGGAAATTACGTGATTTGAAAAGCACAGTTCCAAATCTGGCAGCCTAGCACTCTTGTGAATAAAAGCTTAGAAGCTTCAATGGAGAGCAATAAGTGGGACTGGTAAATGGTATTGCAGAAAAGTGGAGTGCAGATACTGCTTGTTGGAAGGGGAATGTTCAGCCAGAGAGGAAGGCGATGGCCGAAGCAATTTCTCAGGAAGTCAGATAAACTAAATATCTGTCTGTGAATGTGAGATAAGATGGAATCATTCTGCTCTTAACACACACTACCAGTCCTATAAGAACGGCACTTTTCTATCCAACTAAAGAAATACCTGTTTTCCCCATGAAAAAACTTAACCCAATCCAGTACCATCAAAGCTTAAACATAGCTGTGTGTTCATAATGTGTCGAGCATTTTCTTCAAGTATTCATTGTTAAGAATCTATTTAGTGTTCCAAGTTAAATTACTTCAATCATGTCAATACGCCCTCTCTAGAATTAAAATGTGGTAAAACACAAGGTGTCATATCTAAACAGTCTGCCACCTGAAAATGTAGCATTAAAATATTCTCCCCTGGTTTTTTATTAGATAATACTAGGAAAGTTTTTATAAAAATTTGAACTTGAGTTTTAATTGGAAAAAATGATGTTCACTACACATACTGCCTTATTAAAAAAAGAACAGAACTGGAACCCAGTTTCAGTACTGACAGACTCCAAACCAATGTGTGACAAAAACATTTTACTTAACCTCATTTTTAGTTTTCTATCTCTTGAATGAGAGCAGGATAATACTGAACTTCAAGCCTTTGAAAAAGGGATTAATTAGCGAATGCCTACACACAATTTTAAGGATATGGAGTTATATAAAGTGCACAAAGCATTCTTTATTAATAAACATGAATTTGGTTGATTTTTAATAACCTATAATGTTATTCAAATTTTAGAAAAAGGATAGTGCAGATAAACACATAAATAACCACTACCAAAGGTTTACTTTGGTGGAAGGATTATTCTTGTTATTTATCTTTTTTGTAACTTTAAGGCATTGGATACTGTATGTTTTTCTGGACTAGCTATAGTATTAGTGGAATAGAAATACAAGGAATATAAAAATATAAAGCAAATTTCTGACTGAATTCACTGAAGAATTAAATCTCTAACTTAATCTTCCTCAGCAAGTATTGATTATTTAGGCTTCTAGGAAATACTAATATAGACAGGTCAAGCCTGTATGGACACAAGAATATTATAACAATAAAAATATCACCCTGCTATATTTTACTTAAAAATGTCATATCTTTGAACTGGCGAGAAAATGTATAGCTTTGAAGGTCTCTTGCTTAGGGGGAACAAATACTTAAGTGTCACATGCACAACAGGGTGTTTTCCTTACAGTTACTAGCCTGAACTTATTTATAATTCTACTGAAGTCTGACTTTTCTTTAAATGGTGCTGTTTATTTAAATATTGCTTACAACTCCTAAATATTGTCAAGAAACAAAGTGTGTAGTTACTGAAATGACCTTTCCTCACATGCTCTGCAAAGGATTCCTGAAAAGATGCGTCAGGTTTGCAATCCAATAACTCAAGGTGCTGAGCACCTGCTCTGAGGTAACAACAAGCACCTTCAGCTCTGAAACTTGCTATTATTCATCCCAATTTTTGTCAAATTTCCTTTGAAAAATGCCATTCTTCTGCTACTAGTGCCTGTAATAAGAGCAAGAGTCTACAGACAGACATTCATCCCAGCAAACAGAACCGTTTGATTATGAGTCTTCCTTAAAAGTTGGACAAATACAACCTATCAAAGGGAGTGAAAATGAACCAAGGAAATTGATTGGTTGGTTTTTGCCTTATATACAAAAGCCCTCTCCCCCTCTCTGCCCCAATACTGACCAACATTGAAAGGTTTGCACACAGCAGAGATCATTAATTTCCAGTAAGTTAATAGCGCTAATCATAGCTAAGGACTAGCTCAGCACTCGGTAGTTATTACTATGTCTTCCCATACAGAATCATAGGAAAGCAGTGCTGGAAGGGACCTCATGAGATCATCAAGCCCAGCCCCCAGCTCAAGGCAGGGTCATCCCCGACAACCATCTCAGGCAAGTGTCTGTCCAGCCTGCTCTTGAAAGCTTCCAAGGATGGAGATTCCACAACTACTCTAGGTAACCTGTTCCAATGTTTGACTTCCCTCATAGTCATAAAGGGCATCTATACACGTGCTCCAGGGTGAAGGGATGGCACTTTAATTAGAGCAGCTCTGAGAGCCGCTCTAATTAAAGTGCCCACAGCATCACATGTATTCAGCATCCTGTGTTTCAAAATGGCCATGGGGGCATTTCAACTAAAGCTCGTTTGAACATGCTAATTAGCATGCATCGGAGCAGAAGTCTGCAATTTGTATAGGTACTCATCATTTCTCCTAGTCTCCAACCTAAATTTCCATGCTGTAGCTTGGGGACATTGCTCTTAGTCCTGTCCCCTACAGCTACAGAGATAATTGCGTTCTCCATAATCATTCTTCAGGTATTTGAAGACAGTTATCAAATCCCCTTGACTCTTCTCCAAACTAAACCATAGTTATTCAGTCTTTCCTCCAAGTCTCCCCTCCAGGCCCCTGATCATTTTTGTGGCTCTGCCATGGACCCTTTCCTAATTGTGCAAATCCTTCTTCGAGTGTGGGGCCCAGAACTGGACACAGTACTCCAAGTTAGGCTTCACCAGTGCTAAATAGAGAGAAAAAAATCACTTCCCCTAATTTGAAAGTGATACTTCTGCTGATATAACCCAGTATGCTGTTGGCTTTTTTTGAAACAAGAGCACACTGTTGGCTCATATTTGGCTTATGGTGCACTGTAACCTCTAGGGTCTTCTCTGCAGTACTGCAGTTTAGCCATTTATTACCAAGGCTGTTTTTGTGCCTGCAATTATTCCATCCCAAGTGCAAGGCTTTGCATTTGGCCTTGTTGAGGGAACATGACAAATTTCTTTTTGGTTTATGAGGCACATACCTCCAAAAAGGAGGCTTACTCCCAATGGAAAGGAGGGATCATCACTAAGGAGAACTATTCTACAGTTGCTCGGGGGATGTAGGGGGATGGTTAGGAAGGCCAAGGCAGAGATGGAACAGGGGCTGGCTTCC
>NW_017728994.1:74702284-74718789 GCF_001723915.1 Gavialis gangeticus | reverse complement strand
GGTCAGGGCGGCTAGGGTCTGGAACCAGCTTCCATGTGAGGTGGTGCAGGCTCCCACCCTGGGGGTTTTTAAGAGGAGGTTGGATGACCACCTTATTGGGGTCATTTGACCCCAGTGCTCTTCCTGCCATGGCAGGGGGTCGGACTAGATGATCTGCTCAGGTCCCTTCCGACCCTAGAAACTATGAAACTATATCTGATGTTTCAAGAATGTATACATCTTAAAATTTTGGTCAGGTTGTCAGCGACTAAACTAGAGTCCCCACTTGGGCTGGCCTGGATGAGGAGGATGCATGGACACCCAGCAAGACTGAAAACAAGACCTGTCAAAGGGAGGATGATCTCTCTGTGAGCCAACAGCCATCTATATCTCCAGAAGAGATAGGCACCACCAGGTCATTTTGCCCAAGGAATCATTAATGATGCAAAGCAACTCAACTAACCTCACACCAGATTGGTCGAGGCCCAGATTTACAATGAATGCATCCAAACACAGGGCAAAGTGGAGGAGGGTTGTTACAGCATCTAAGTGCCCTAGCAGTAGCAGCAGCCTCAGGACTGACTTGACTTGAGAATTACAAAGTAATCTCAAATCACTTTGAGATTATTTGTTAGAATTTTTTTATGAATTTCTCACATTTACATGAACCTTCCATACGCATCTGAGTAATCAACTGTACTCCCAAAAGTGTCAGTGTTGGATTTACTATCTGAACTTGTTCAACCTTCAGGAAAAGAGAAGTTAACATTCTTCTGGGTATGTATTTGAGTCAAAAGTCCTTGTGCACACCTCCAGCCAGGATACAGGAACAATAACTGGGCTAAAACAGACATCTTAGAGAATAATACTGATAGACCCAATGACAGCCACCTCATAGAGCTTACATTAAAACTGTGCTGAATATTATTAATGACAAATAAATTTGAAGAAAATTCAGAAATGTGTTGAATAGTTGCCATTTCCTCAATTTTCTTTAAATTATTTGCCATCTACTTAAATTGTGAACAGAAAGGTTGCTAAATTTGTCAGCTACATTGTTCTTTGCAAATTATTCACTCAGCTCTAGTAATGAAACTGCAAGTATTAATGTATCTAATATTTTTCTCAAGTATTAGTGTCCCTGTTTTGTAAACAATTTATTCATTAGGCAGTTAATTCTGTATGCTTAACTAGATGGTTATGAGTAACTACCATATTAAATAAAGTTAATATAATTAACTTTACAATAATCACAGTAAATTCTTCCCAGCAGCAAGAAAAAAGCAGAAGATTAACTCTTATTTTAATAGAGCTTAATTACAGTTGTATCTTGGTATTGTTCATGCAGATATGATATATAAAAGTGGCTTATATCAAGCAGTACAGTAGCTGAAAGTTGTTTGCCTTTATGAAATATAAATTGATGTCATGAGTTTTTTCCAAAATTAGTTCCCCCATATGTACTAATGAAAAGACCTTACACATTACTATACAGTATTTTTTTCAACACCTAATTGTGGATGCAAAACCATGGTCTTATAGTCTTGAGGGATTTCTTAACCTGGCTATAAATTATTCTGTAATTTACTACTGGACAAGTACGATGGGATATGTAATTTATTGATAGTTATAATGGAACCCATAAAACGTACCCACAGAAACTAAAAGAAAAAAAACTGCATTAATTTTTCCAGCATCAACTAATCTAGAATATGTTCAATTTCAAATTTGCTTGTTTTCATTTTTAAATTGAGCTTTATTCAACTTGTGTGAAACCCATTCATGATCCTGTCTCCAAGGCACTACATTATTTGGATCTACTAAAATAAAGTCACCCTTATTCTATGTCATGCACATATTGATGACCTTATAGCCAAAAAGAGTTCATATTCGTTTCACTGCACACTAAACAGGAGCAAGAAGCAGAATAAACCACTATGAGAACTCTTCAGCAGAGTTTTATGTTGGATTTACATATAACCAATATGGATTGAATTAAATCTCCCAGGAGCAATTCTATCTAGACTTGTAAAACAAGGCTTCACTGCCACAGACATCAAAAAGTTTGCCAACAAATCCTAATAAACTAGTACAGACAGTCAATCTTTGTCCAATACTAAGATGACCAAGAGTCATGCATTATCTACCAGCAGTGCAATCTCCCTGCTTTTTCTATGCTAGAAATACAGCGTAAAAACGATTAGAGAAATAAGAGCTAACAATATCCCAGTTGTCACACTCTGTTTCCCAAGAACCTCTCTCAAAGCAGGGAATAGAAGACATATCGTAAAAACCAGGTCAATGTCAAGAGACGGTTTCTTGAAAAAGAATCTAAAGACTGCTTGAAGGGAACTCATGCCCTACTCCAGCACATATGCATTAACAGTTTTGAACAGTAATGGACAGAAAACCAGAATAGTAATGGACAGAAATCTAATTTAGATCTTCCACACAGAGGAACTAACAGCCTGACTTCAAAACAAAGAGAAGTGTGGCATGGCTATCCAACAAGTCATTTTAAAACCACTTACAACATTACTTTTAGCCAAGCTGGATACATTTTGAAGGTACTTGTGATTATGCTTTAGTCTTATTACAAAGATGAGATGATAGGGGAGAAATTAGGGCAATTTTTCCCCATAGCCAAAGCTCCACCAAGAAAACAGAAAAAGAAATGAAATTTACTTATATCCCAATTCACAGCATAGTGCTTCCATTTTTGGAAAAGAAGATTTCAGGCAGTGGGGTTACTTAGGGTTGTGGATATCAATCAGCTGCTGTCTTTCTTCCACCTTTAATAAGGGAAACTAAAAAGGACTTTGTAACTGGGAGGGAAAGGTGAAATCCCTTCACTGCTGTCAGCAGAAGGTTCTGCTTAACTGACTCAGGCTCGTGCTCTTCTGCATGTTCCTGGAACTGCTGCTAAGTTAAAAAATTCATTCTGGATTTATCTGAGAAAAATAAGCAAGTACCTGTATTCATGAACATGCAATGAGCCTAATTGGTTGAAGCCTAATTATCTTCAAAAACACTTTAGCTCATATCTAATTAAGATACTGTAGTAGAACAAGTAATTATCACATTATTGCTAGGATGACTTTCAGTAACTCACACTGGCAATAGGGCAGAAGCGGTGAAAAAATAATTATTTTAAATGTGAAAAATAGCTGCCAGAAGAAAACATACATGAATTAACACTAAACAGTGTTTTTCTTAAAGAAAAAACAGCAGCTAACACCACCACCATGTGCTTTTGATGTCAGTTCTCTCAGTCCTTAGCAGAATATTACTGCAAGCACAAGGTGGTTACTCTTCTTCCAGGTCTCCTTAAGGAAGGGGAATTAAGAGTTAATTCACTATCAACATTCCCACTGATGAAAGGACTGTATACATCTAGACCTTAGGCAAATGTGGTTGTTTAAGGACTCAAGAATCTAAAGCCTTTCCCCTTCATCTCATTCTATTTTATAAAGTCTCAAGGCAAAAAAAGTTTCTGCTGTGGAAGTCTACTTGCAGCATAAAAGTTCAATACAAAAAGGAGCCAAATGATATGATCCTATGGGCACTAAAGGGAACTTTCATGTATTGAGGATACAACCATGCTTTATAAAAAACTAGTGTGAGGAAAGGGGAACAGTTGCTCTTGTGTTTCCATGAAGTATCATTTGCAGGCCTTGTACTCAAACCATTCAATGCCAATTAAACAACTTTTTTTAGGACTCTCTCACACACTGCAAAATTCAATAAGCTTCCTTTCTCTCAAAGCAAAAGAGGAATCAAAGTGGGCAGCAGCATGTCCATGCCAATTAGAAGCAGACAATATTTAATGGCAGGAGTCCAGAGACATCGAAGTCTAGCTATGATGGCTTACACCAGCTTTGTATTTGGTCAAATACAAAGAACATCAGCCAAATGCAAAGAGGTGCTTAGTACATAAAACTTCATTACTCAGTGGGAGCTGCAGAAGCCAAGTTCTTCCCAGAATGTGGTTCTACTTCTGGTTTTCATCATTGCAAATATTCTGAAATGTTCCTGTGATTCTGGTGCTACTGCTTTTGACTTTCTATATATTTCTTTCTTTCTATATATTTTAGTATTCCTAAAACAAGAAACGTAACAAGACCTAATACTTTATTATAAAATGCTCCTTGCACAATAACAGGTACCACTTCTGTTGATTTCTAGTCCTATTGTGTTTTGATGCATCCCAGGGTAGGGTTTTTGTTGTTACTGGCTTTCTCTTTTGTTTGTTGGGGGTTTTTTTATGTTAGCTATACACTGTGCTAATTCTTTCAAGAATGTTTACACAATAACCTCTTACATTTCTTTTCTTGTCAGTACACAGCATAAAGATCCCACTCAGTATCTGTCAATATAGCTCACCACTCATATTTCTTATGGTGATATTGCTCTGCATAAAACTGCATTTTCATTTACTGCCACGTACATGATACAAGTTACTCTTTAGCTTGGCCAGTAATCGTTGGACTGCAATCCCCAATCCTCCATGTTGTTGGAGCACTCCAAATTTGTTTAAAAGATATTATTTTTATAATCCTGTGAGTCTTTCTTCAGTCAGAATAGGAGGCTTCTTTGTGACATAGAACTGATTTTAAACTACCTCATGTGTAAATAGGTGCTGTTTTCCGATTTTCAGGACTCTAAAAGAATAACATTCTCAATTAAAATGTTAACTGACATTCTTCTCATTTCCATCTTTATTTCCCTTAAGATGTATATCCTATAGATTTTATGCTTTATCTTAGTGATTGCACTGTTTCTACAATCTTTACACCTTCATAGTTTTTTAGGATGTTAGGGGCTGGAAGGGACCTTACAGATCAATCATCTGATCCACCAGGAGGAACTTAAGCATACTAACTTAACTGATTTAGGCAGTCTTCCTTCCTCATCATAGAAAGACAAAACCAAATTCCTTTAATCCTTAAGTATATTTCCCTTTCAGTATTTTGGATTGCTGAACAATTTGAAAGTGATTATTTTTTCATTTTTTTCAAACAGTCTTGCATTAATGCAAAAGATCCCAGCTTGTTAGAAAGTTTATTTCCCTAGCTTGTTTCTTAGGTTGGGTAATCAAAATTATGTAGTATTTAGAGGAATGAACTATTTTACAAATATCATTGGACTTGGCATTTTTATATTCTTTACAGACTGTAAACCCCAACTTTACTATAAGAACAGGATTTAAAATTTCTATGCCCTTCATGGAAAATTTTATGGAAAACTTTAAGGAAATAAACAAATTGGGAGGGAGAATCCTATTCCAAAAGAAGTGATGAATACTGTATTTACTTGATTTGAAACCCCTTGCTTTACAATTGAGTATGAGGCAGCAGGAAGAAGGCAGTTGCTGTGGCTCTGGCCCTGGATGCCTCTCCGTGCCCAGCGCTCCACCCCCACAGCCTCTGCTGCCCCCAGTCTGCCCCTTGCACCACTTCTCCCTCTCTGCTGCACTCCTTACCTTTGGGTCCTCACTGGCAGGCTCCATCCTCACTGCAGCTTGGATCATGGAAAGTGGAGCACATGATCTGACCCAGCCCTGTAGCAGCAGTGCCAGCTCCATGCCTCTCTATGGGTCAAGGCAGTGCCCCAGGCTGCAGGAAGGACAAAGGCTGCTGGTGCAGAGCAAAGATAAGGTAAGGCTGGAAGGGCAGGCAGGGAGTAGAGACTTCAGGGAGGAGATGGAAAGGAAGTGGGGGGCAGGGACCCAAGGCTGCAGGCAGAGCAGAAGCAGCATGGAGAAGGTAGAAAGGAAGACAGAGAAAGGAGGATGGGGGCCTGAGGCTGTGGGGTGCCAGCACAATGAGGGGGATGGGGGAGCAGACAGGCAGCAGGGGCAAGCTGCCTGTCCCCTACCACCTGCCCCTTACTGCTCCCTCCACTGTCTGCCCCTTCCTTCCCCCTTAATGTCACTCCTACTGCCTTGACTACCTCTCTACTGCTCATCTGCAGCCACCTCCCATTGTCTGCCCTATTACTCCCCCCCCCACACACACACACACACACACTGTCTGCAGTAGCTGGGGGGGACAGTATTTAAGATGATCCATCAAAAATTAGATTCCATACATGGAAAATTATCATTAATTTATCATTTTTCTGTGTCTAGAATCTAATTACTGTAGGGTCATCTGAAATTCAGGGTCACTTTGTATTCAGGTAAACACAGGAGTTCAGTCTTCTGCAATCAGATAGCTACATAATAAACAACATTTGTCCATACGCATCCACTAGAACATCTACTCTAACCCTGTTCCCCATTACAGCCATGTAACATCTCCCAAATTTAGCATCATTAGTACAAAAAAAAGAAAAAGGAACTATAATATGGCACAAGACAGCAGAAGAAACAAGGGTGCCCCCAATGTGTTGGGCAGGGAAGTGAGGTGATAAAATATACCCAAATAATCACAGGACATGTAAAGAGAGGAAGCTAAACCAAACCAAACATTAAAGGCCCTTGCTAAACTGACCTGAAGGAAAATTCCTTCTCGACTCCAAAGCTGGTGATCTGTTTAAGCCTAAGCATATAAACAAGACTCACCAGCCAGTGCATCCCAGCCACTCTCTAGTTAAGGCAATATCCATTGCTTCAAAGGCACATCGGAGATAGCAGGGGTGGGGAAAGAAGTCAAGGAACACATTACAGGAGCTGTAGGGGTGCATTCCTTCTCACCTCTGCAGGCAACCAGCAGAAGCCACGAGACAATATTAAGACAATACAGTATGCAGTAGTATAATTGGGGTAGGGGGGCAGGCAACTAGGGCAGAATCCTCAAGCACCAACTTTTAGGAGTGGCAGCTGTAGCTGACTGCACTGCCCCTATCAGGAACACAGCAGCGAGTGCTGCCCCAGGTGCTATACCTCTGACGGTATGATACACTGCAACAAGTAGTAGGAATATTCAAGAGAGAGAAGAATGAACAAATGATGGAAACCTAATCCAGAAAGGTCTCTCACAACTACCCAGCCAACACCCTTCCTTGCTTGCACACATGTACCATACAATTCCCTGTAATCTAAAGCATGCCCTCAAAATTCAGAAAGCTCACTTCAAGACTTCCAGGAGAATACAAGCCTACCATTTCAACGCATATCTGTACTTACACTTGATCTACCACTTGTTCCAGAAAGCTATATCTCATCCTTAAGATCAGTTTTGCTAGCTTTGATATCTGTCTCCAAATCTTGAGTTCAGGGGGCATAAAGGGTGACCTTCAACACAAGTCCAAAGGACAGCTTGAGCTCTTATATCTCCAAGCAAATTTTGCAATAAAAACAGACTTTAGCATTGGTTAACAATGGCTTTGATATTATCACAGTGCTCCCTATTCAGAAAACATGATTGGGGAACGACATTGTTATAACCACATCTTATTTATTTGGTAGAGTCTACTAAAGTTAATACAGTACTTCAAAAGGGGTTCCCTATACCAGATGTATTCATCAAGTCCATGAATAACACCTTTTCACCCTAATACAGGAGAGCTCCCAAAAATATCCTTTCCCTCTCACCGTGTCCTACATTTAATTAATTTTCACACTAAAGGCAAAACAGCATGGACCAATGTCTCCTTGGTGCAACAGTTTCCACAATGGAATTATACTAGGGATAAATAAAATTCAGTGTTATTAAATATTTCAATGGCTAACCAAAAAGTCCCTTCCTTATGTAAATACAAAACTTCAAGCCAGGCTCCAAATACATCATCAGGAGAGTGTTCACATTTAAACACAATACTGCTCAACTTGTCAAAATAAAATTTGGTACTGAAACATGAAGTTCCACAACATAACAAGTAATGCTTGTAATTTTCTCAGGAAAAAATGCAAGAAAGGAAGATGGAAAATAGATTTTTCCAGTGATCAAGACAGACCCACCATGTAAAATTGTATGTCTGGCATTGATATCATCTCAACTGATACATTTAAACCATGCTAGGGTCAAACTCTCTTATTTTGTGATACTGAGCTGTTCTTTCTGGGTGCACCTGAGGGAATTAGATGATGTATCCATTTCATCCAGTACATATATTCAGCTTTGTCTTTGATATATGAACTGCACTCCTCCTCCTCTCAGCTTTCAGACACCTTCTTCATTACATCAACTACATCATGTAAAATAAGGTGGCAAATGTGCTTGCATCTAATGTCTTTCCCCATTTTCATCTAAGCCTTTCAGGTCTTTTCTTCTCAGTCTCACTTTATCCATTATTAGCCCTTACTGCTATCTTAAATTATTTTTTAACTTGATCCAAGCTATCTATTTCTACTCGCTTTCATCCATCCTCTTCACTGTAAAAACTTTCCATTTGGTAAGAAGTAAAAGTACGCAAAAAGGTTGCATTTTCTAACACAATTATGGATCCAATTCATTCCTGGGGTTAAGACTGAAGGTGAAGGAACTAATACAGAAATTTAGGCTTAAATTTTAGACTATTCTTTTGAAGATTGTGCTAAATAACTTTATTTTTACAACACTTTCCATCTTCTGAATTTCACCCACTATGGAATGTAACTGTCATCTTAATAATCCAAGACAAATATTACATCCATTTCAGTGTGTATCAATAAATCTTTGTCTTGTGAACTTACAACACCTCGTAAACTAATACTGAGGCATGATGGTCCTTAATTAGATGATCATTTTACATTAAACCTGAAGGCAATACAGAAAATAGTGGTGGTTTAGTATACTTTTTCTTTTAGTTCATCCACTACTCAAGCATGGTGCAAAGAAACATGTTATTGATAGAGTAATCTTTTGGACAAATCACAGAACCCATGGCAAATTTCATAAGTGAAAGTTTATTAGCCCCAGTATCCTGGACAAAATCTAGCTAGAGCAACTATGTTCTGGATACATGAATCACCCCTGCAGTTACTGGTTTTGGTCACCTATTTCACTATGAGTCTGATCCAAAGCCCAAATTCAAAAGTATTCTGACATGAAGTATTGCATAGTTTTTCACCCAAAAGCTTGCTAAGAAATTTTTTCCAACTACTCAGTTGATCTAATAAAAGATATCACATCGACTCAAAGAACCTTGCCTGAACAGATATTAAATATTTAGCTTTGCAGGAGAGAAGGAAACTCATGAATACTGTTATAAGTGCTCTGGAATTCTTTGGGTTGGAACATAACGTCTTGAATTTGGTGCCTTATTTTACAAATAATTAAATGTTAAATTTTTTTTGCAAGGTTTAAGAATCAGTTATTAAGATAGGACAAAACAGCTGTGCCCAATTCTTGTTCTCCTACTATACTAAACACAACTGCCTTTTAGAATTTCATTTAATTCCAGCCAACTATATAATAGAAAAAAAAGATTGCATAATCCATGTACCAATTTTGTTTCCATGACGGTGGTTTGTAATAAAACTTTATTCATTTTGAATCCTTCGAGCTGTTCATGTAATTAAATAGGTTACCAACCATCCTATCCGCTTCAGAAAATTTTACATAATTGTCTGAAGTTATATCTGTTAAAAATTAATTAAACAAGCTGAAGTGTCATGGAATTGACTATCACCTAATAGATTTTAAATTCAATATGCCATTAATTAATCATGCAATTTCCCAGTGGGAAATATACATTATACTAATTACAATAAATCAAATATAATTTTCAACTATTTTTTACTATTTTTCTCTATCTGCTTTAGGTATATATCATTATTGTTATTCTTCAGATACAATAGAAAGCATGAAATTCTATAAGGAATGAAAAATATACAACAAAATAAAAAAATTCTTCTAGAATTCTGATGTTAAAACCATTTGGCTTCCTCATTGTCTTAGAGCCAAAAAAGAGTTACCCTGCCATTAGTTAGCAGTTTGGGCATCTCTTATTTATGAAGATAAAGGGACCAAGCCAAAGCCCCTTAAAACAAATTGCGTCCAATTATGAATGAGATAAAACTTTGCTTCTTTAATGCATTTTTCATAAAGGTGGAGCATATTTCAGCAAAGAACATTCTCTGTGTCCACAGAAGTTCATGAAATTATATTTCTCCATATGAGCAAGAGGAGGATAAAGGTACAGAATGAGCCCAGCTTCACTGGAAATCTAGCAATTAAGATGTCCTCCTGCTTCAGAGTACTAAATCTTAAGCATCCTGATTTTAGAGAGTAGTCTCATGCCCAAATGTAATTCAGAGGCATTAATTTAGAAGCACAAATGTCATCATTTGTAGAGGGTGCCTGACCATTGCTTCTTTACTCCCTACATTGGGAAAATGTATGTAAGTGCTGCAACACCCATATCTAGCAGAAAGTTCCATGCTGCGAGAGATTCACTGCTGGCATTTTTTACACCACTTTCCAGCCCCTTTGTACCTCCCGAGCAGTGTAAAATAAAAATTACAGGCAACCCCCACATAGTGCTCTAAAATTAGTTCCTGAAAAACTGAATGTTAAGTGAAATGAGGTCACCAGGCCACCTCAGATCTTCATTCCCTTGTTGGGACTTCAGCCTTCCCAACTTCGACCCCTCTGCTCTGGTTGGTCCCTTAGCTGAGGCCCACTGTTCTAGACCTGGCTTCTGGGCTCCAGCCCCAAGCTCTGCCTTATCTGGACTCCAGGTCCTGCAGCCCCCTTTGTCTGCCTCTCCTGGGCTCTGGGTGCTCTGGCTATGCCTTGACCCTGTGCCTAGTAGGCCTCAAAGTAATCACATGCCCCTAGGGCACTAATGGGATCTGAAAAGCCACCCGTCTTAGTCCTACCCAAATCAGTGCAACTGAGACAAAAGCACCTAAGCCCTCTGGCTTCAACCAAGCTCCCAGCCAGGCTGCTGTATGCCCAGCTTCCCCTTGTCCTATTCTATCCCCACTGCAGTAAGCTTAATATTGTTTTAATACTGCTGAAGGCTTTGTGACTTTTATGGACGTATTCAGTCACTTTACTATTTTCTCCATTTGTCCCTTATGTTCCTTTTAGTTATTTTCCCTGCATAAGTGTCTTAAAGGAGAGACTGACTACTTTAGCTTCACCTGCTTGGTCCTGTATCATCCTGAATGTCAACAGTCAAGGCCCTTTAATGGCAGTCATTATACATACAAAGATGTGTAATCTGTTTAAATGAAGTAGTAATAAGAAAGTCACAATAGCCCCAAGATTGTAATGGTAAAATGTAGCAGTCATAAACCTTAGTTTCCCACCTACAGCCAGGGATATAATACCCACCATTAGCTACTGATCTGTTTCTGACAGTGGTAGAAAAACAAAAGTGGATATGCTTTTAGTTTCTTCAGTGATCCCGGGCTGCTGCCAGAAAACAAGCCCAACATACTTGACATTTGTTAGAAAGTAGTGCACTTGAGGAGCAGGGGCAATTGAGCAGGGCTTGTCTCGCGGCAGCAGTTTGAGAATCACACAGAAAGTAGTATAGACCTACCAGTATTCTTTTCACTGTAGCAGACTCGTTTTTCAGCAGCCTTGTGATTTTCAAAACAGGAATCTCTCTAATGGTTTCAACAAAGCAAACATTGTACTTCTTTAGAATAATTTAGAAATACAGGTCAAGTCTGAATCAGAAAATCAATTTTAGATTGACTAGAGTCTCTGTGAAATACATCACTTCATTGCAAACAGATCAGATTTTACCTTCTTTTTCTTCTTAAAAATATCATGCAGAGCAGCACTCATTATATGTGAAAATACATGTGAACAAAGTAGAATAATGCTATCGGTACATAACGGCTGCAAGCTGAGTGGGTGCACTGTGCCTTAGAACCTTGCAGAAAGGGTAGCAAGAACCTTGCAGAGGGTACAGTAGCTTTTCCCAGCAGGAAAATATGCTGTGCACTGTGGAAACGTTTTATTGGACTGTTTGAACTGAGACCAGAGCCCCTCTGCAAATTGAGGGCTCTGATTGGCTGTCAGTGCACCATAAAAAGGCAGAGAGAAGAGGAAAAAGAGAAGAGGGGGATCTGACTCCAGCCTGGAGACAAGGGGCAGAGGTGTAGCCCCCCACCAGGGAAAAGGGAGCTGAAACTTGTTCAGGGAACAGACATCAAGATGGGAAACAGCCTGTGTTGCCCCACAAGGAGCTGATTCCCCACTGGGTGTGGAGCTGTGCAACCAGGGACACAAGTGCCCAGGAGAAGTGGGGAAGCAGTTGGTCAGCAAAGCAGTAGGCTGGCTGGGAGAAGCTGCTGGGTTAGGGACCTGAGGAGGGATGGCCCTGCTGGAGCTAGGAAAGGTCAAGCTGCCAAGTTGGATACCTATGGAGGGAAGCCCCTGTTTGACCTGGGAAGGCTGGGGCTGCAAGAACAGAGACTTGCTGAGGGAAATCCCCTGTCTGCAGGTGGAAGTGCTGGGATGGGGAGACAGGACCAAGAGGGAGTGGGCTGAAAGGTCATAAACCTCATGGGGGTGTGAGGGGACACCTAATCCCATAGTGTTTACAGAAGGTGCATTTCAGAAAGAACAAAAGCTGCCACAGCTGACTGGAGGCTTGTCTGGCAGTGTCCAGGAAGGACCAAGGGAGTTCAGAGTCCCCAGAGCAACAATAGCCTCTGCCATCTAGTGGCGGATCATAATTATGGTTGTGTTGCCATTTCTTGTGTGGGGAGTGGATTTTGACCAGATGGGAAACTGCTTTAAAAGGTTAAAACCAGATGAAGGTAATCACTGAAGTTGTTTGACACAAGTGAGACCACCCTAGGTGTTGGAATTATTCACCCAATGTTGCAGTTACAAATGTTATTCAAATTGTTAGTTTTATTATTATTATATTTTTCTTCTTTTGCTTAATCTTTTCTTTTCTGTATATATAGTTGTACATAATAAAGAAATCAATGCATTCGTTGGGTTCAAAGTAAATTCCTGGGCACTGAGGGTGAGGGACACACCTCGCCACAAGACACTCAGTCAGCAGATCTGCCTGAAGGGGTTCCCAGGGCTACTGGTACCCTGGAGGATCCAAAATCTGTCACATCACCCAGCCTAGTGAGCTGGTACAGGTTATAGGTAGAATTATATACAATATCTTACAAGGCTATCAGTGCTTTAATTAAACAATAAACTATAACACAGAAGAAACAAAGGCAATACACACTTTCCACATATGGCCTGGTTGCTTTACTGTTCTAAGGAAGCCATTATTATTGTGCATAAATAAATAAATACAGAGTAGTCTACAAAGAGAATGACAGAAACCACTCTTATTTTCATTCAGTATAAATAGGAAATACACTTATTTTTCTATGTAATAAAAGCCATTGCTGCTAAGAAATTTTTCAGATTCATGAGGTGTATCTAGTCAAAATGAAAGATTAGTACACTGTCCATATATTAGCTACAGGGGAAAAAAAACATTGCATGAACTTCTAACCAGACAGTAGCTTATGTAGCTTTCTGCTGATGGACAAAGAGATTCACTTCCAGTACAAATAGGCAATGTGATCTTTGTTCTGCCAGTTGCTCATAAATTCAAGATAAATATGAAGCACTGTATAGCAGACGCTCCATTTATCCATTGCCTAGGATTGCTTTGTGTCCTGTACAAGAACCATTTCACATTGGTATGCCCACTTGTTTGAATTTAAATTAAACACATTATTTATCCTACAAATTAAATCTGCCATCGACTTACAGGCATGGGCAGGTAGCAGCTGAACTGTCTACAGGATGGCAAAGTTGCAGCAACACAGAAGGATGGAGAGGGAGAGGAATCTGTGTAGCACGTGGCCCCTTGCAGCTCAGAAGTTGGACAGCCCTAATTTATGACATACAAGTTCTAAGTCAGGGCCCTCAGAGAAGTCTAGCCTGGTGAATAAATATAAGCAAGGGTTTTATTTTATGCCTCTATTTTTTACAATAAAACTGATCCAAACATAAAGGGGGTGATTCTGTCCTTATACAAAATGTATTTGGTCTTATGTTTGGGACAGGGACATGGCTAGGGACAAACTTTACACATAAACCAGTTTAACTGATCAGAAAACGGTTTAAATCTGTAACAGAATAGATGTTCAGTGCACATAAATCAATCTGAAAATGGCTGAAACTGGTCTGATAAACCTGGTTGAATGTAGTATCAGACTTATTTGAGTCTAACCAGTTTATGCAGTGTCTGTCCCAGACAAGGTGACCAAGCTCATGCATTATTGCTAGGAGAAGAAATAGGAAAAATTAAAGTACCATGAGAATGTATAGATTTTTTTTAATATTTAAGGTCATGAAAAGATGCATTTGAAGTGTGTTCATTCACTATGAAATTAGTTTTATGTAAGCTAAATTGAGATAATAATGCATATACCCAACATTCTTTTCATAGTGCTGATCCACCTGTGACATTGATTTAACATTTGAGCCCAGTTTTTCTCCTGCCCAGGCAGAGGGTCAGCCTTGAAGATCTACAAGGTCCCTTCCCACCCTACTTCTATGATTCTATGAACACCACAATGCCACCACTCATATATTCATATAATTGTTTAGTAAACAGCAAATGTTGTCATGCTGTACAAGACAAATATTTGTACAGTGAACTATAGCCATGTACACCAATGGGAGAGGAGGAAAAGGATGAAAAGAGGAATTGCAAAAAGAGATGCTCTTCAAAGGAAGATGAAAGAATGATCCATTTCCACTACCTTGAGAACTGCATGCAGGTGCAAGACAGTTTGGTATAATTATTCAATAAATTAAGCATTCATTTGGTGCAATCACTGTGCAAGAGTCACTAAACTCATATCAGCAGTGAAGTTATCAGGGGAAAATAACTATTAAATAGTCCAATCTGCTCCTTCTGTGACTAAAACATTGTTCTCTACAGTATTTTTCTATTATTTTCTCCAAACTAAGTTTAAAATGTCCTTTATTATGAGACCCCTCCACTTCTAAAAAGGAGTGTTGTGCCAATTAAAAGATTTTACATTCAGAAAGTTTCTCAGAGGCTTTGATTACATTTTCCCTTTATTCATTTCATTAAGCACTATTAAGCTCATTTCATTCCAATTCCCTGCATTTTTACCATACAAAAAAATCGTATCTGTGTATTTCTCTGTAACTCTATTATTCTCTTTCATGGTATGCATCTGATATTCCAGTCATCAGACTAAGATCTCTCTGTGAACTCCTGGCTGGGACCTGTAGAGTTAAGGGAACCACATAGACTAGTATGCATGTTTACCAGAATTTTTCCCTCTCCCTTCTATCTGCTAAGTAAACTGAAGGAATATTTAGTAAAGCACAGAAAACGCATGAAATGAGACACTGCATGTTCAGCCTAGATTGAAAAACTCTGCAGGGTTCCTTTTCATCTGCAGCTGGGTTTAATCTATTGAATTTGATTCCATGTTAGGGGACTTCTTAATTCCAAGTATTGATCAAAGTTGGACTAAGGACCAGCCCACGGAAAACAAGCATTCTAACAACATTAGAAATTATCTCAAAGCACTCTCCCATCTCTTCTTTATTATTGTATACCCAATTATAATATTTTACAAACGGTCTCTATGCTTAAAAGTAGTTGCTGTGCACACTTTCAGGAACAATAGTTGAAGGTACTTTGAATGATGATATGGTCTGTTCCTTTCAGTTTGTTATCTTGGGGGAGTAGGGAACAAAAGGGTAGAAACAGACATCACCGAATAAAATGGGTCAGCTCTGACAAGTTGCAGCAGAGCTGATCCGCTTCGCTGGATGCAGTGCAGGTCGCCCCTTGCCCCGCTCCCCTCTTGATGGTGTTGGACAAGGGGCATTGTGATCTCTGGAGGTACTTTCAGATAAATGGGGGAAAATGCCACTTTCCCTGATCAGATAGACCTGTTCCCTGTGATCAGTAACTGAGAGGGGAAATGTGGTGCAAAGGGCACGAACGTCTATTTGCTCACATTTATATCATCATAAAAATTTTTGCGTCCCAAAACTATGAGTTACTCCATACCTACTTTTAATCAGCCTAGCTACAGATCATTTTAAAAGTCCTCTGAACTGTAATATCTGTCTAATAATAAGGTACTGTAACGGGTCTCCCTCCCCGGTGCCATCTTCCTAGTTATCCACACCTTATATGGGGCGCCTGTGGAATCCTTCTGTCCTGCTTTAATCTCACCTGCCACATCTTGTTGGAATTTATTATGAGAACGGGAGACTGCCTATTCTATTGGGTATGTTGGGGTCTCTCCTAGAATGGCCTGACCCCTTTTATTTTAGCTAGGCCTCCTCGTCCAAACCCACCACACAGGGTTTGACCCCGAGGCTCTAGCTTTTCCTTCAAGTGCCTGGAGGCTCATGTCCCCCTTTTCTGTTCCCTTCAGGAGCAAGCCCCCCCCCAGCCCAGGGGTGTGGGCACCGGCCCCACAGCAAAGGGGCCACTGGTTCCAAACCTGCCACTCCTGGCAACAGCACAAAAAAATCCCTATATATGGATCAAAGGGGGCAGGAGGGTGTAAAAACCCCCATGGCTCACCAAAAGCATCCAGGAGCGTATCCTAGCTAAAAGGGAGGCATACACCTAATGGAAGAGAGGGGCCATCACCAGGGAGGATTATACTG
>NW_017728994.1:74697766-74700453 GCF_001723915.1 Gavialis gangeticus | reverse complement strand
TGCCGGGGTTAGTCTCATCCCAAAAGGCTGTGCCCTCACTGGCATCGGGGTCTGTACCCCCAAAAATGAGGCCTCCTCTGTCCCCTAATGGCCTCACCCAAACCTCCGGTTGTAAACAGCAAACATAAAATTCAAGCCCCTAGGCTATAACATAAACCTCTGCCAATCGGCAATAACATCATTCTTCCTGCCACACCAGGGTTGCTCTATTTTTCCCCAACCTCGGGCCATACCTGCAGTCCGGCCTCTCCTCTTAGCTCAGTCTGGCAGAGCTCCTTTCCCTCTGGCTGCCTGCGGGGAACTCCCTCCCTGGACTCAGTCCTGGGTTTTAAATGGAAGCCAGGCCCTGCCCCTTCCAGTCAGCTGACCGCTGACAGGTATGAGTCACTGGCTCCCTCTGGTTGCCCTAGCTACCAGCACCTGGGCTCCTTCTTCATTGCTCCCAAGAGTAGCAGGCACCTTAGTGCCCTGCTACAGGTACCCAAAACTGAATGCAATATTATGTGAGCAGTGTCAGTAGGAACAATTTCACTGAATCAAGAGAGAAGGACTAACTATAAAATGCCCACTCTGTCAGGCAGTATCTATGCATATGTTGCCCCAAATTGCACTGACCTTATGTTACACACACATGCCTGATTTGCTATCTAATGCTCACACCATCTGCCTCTCCTGAAATTATTTCTTTCCAGGAATCTCTCCCTGTCATCTGTGTACATTCCATTTTTCCCAAATCTATTACCTTGATCCTCCCCTACAAATTTGTGTTTATTTTTATTTTCCTGGCAAGGTTTCTAAACACCATGTCCCTTTGTACTACTTGTCTGTCCTCACTGGCCTTTGTAACTCCTTGTCCTTAAACTAAAATTAAATTAACACATTACAGTTACATGCTTTCTGCTCCCCCTTCCATATATTGAATAATTACAGTTAAATAAAGCCAAGCTACACATGCAGAAGGTTCCAAAACTTCCTCCCCATTTTGAAACGTACCGCACTTTATGATTAACCATCATACCATACTGTCCTGATCATTTCGCCCAAACACACATTTTTCCCCACATTATCTTGCGGTCAAACAAAGAAACTGTGTTTTCATCCAAGCCATTCTGAATCGAGGCCAGATTCTTTTCCACCTATTAGGCATCTAATGAACTTAGGTGCTTAAGTGTAATTCTGTTCCACCCTGGTCAAGACCCTGAAAATGTATTATGCATCTCCTTTAATAATACACCACCAACTAACTCTTATAATTGAGTCACAGTAAAAGCAGTAGGGAGCTAGAAGACACTCCCACCTTCTTCATTTACCATTTTTCAGGGAGTTGAGCAGAGTGAATTAGTTCCACTTAAGCACCCAAGTCCATTTAACTGTCTAACAGGGTGGAATAGAGTCTGGCCTGTAGTGTTCATTAGGACTTTGTGAGATGTTTTCAAAATCTCAATACTGTCTATTACAACACCTCATTACTAGTTTTATCAAAACAGCAATTAAGTGTGCTTGGCAAAGGTGGCATATGCAGACAGGTGACCCCCAAGAGAAGAGCCCTGCTGTCCCAGCTGTCATTCCATATTATGTATCAGTGCTAGCTCCAAAGAAAGCAGAGGGTGGGGGGAGTGTGCTGCACCTGTTTGCAATATACTAAATTACTATATTATCAGTTCATGTAGGTAATGAACTGCTGAAATACAGCTCAAAAGGATATCAAATGACATCACCTTTACATGAAGAGATTCCTGAAGGGTGGCCAGGTTGAGTGGGACAAGGAGGTGCTATGGTACATAAGACAAAAAATTAAGCACTCAGAATTATAAAGTACTACTGTATTAGGAAATCCTGGGGCTAGGTTGCCTGATGAATATTCTAAGCAGTAATATTATCTCATACGAACAGATAAGCAGCAATGAGACTGTTTGAGCCCAATGCCTATTAAATTGAGGTTGGCCACCCTGGGAGGACCTAGGGTCTTCCAGAGAATCCATGGGAATATTAAAAACTGGATTGAACAGGTGGGGGAATAGCTGAGGAGCAGCAGTAGACTCTTGGCTACTTACTCACCATTCTAATCTTTAATCATTAAATCAGCAAGCAAATTCTGGTTCTTTAGAACAACGCAACAGAAAGGAAGAAGGACAAAGCTATTTCTTCCAAAATAAACCATCAAAGATTTCTATCTGTGAAAGATATCTGTGTACTCACAAGCTTCCTGAGACTCAGGTACGGAATGGATTAAATTCTTATCTGCAATGATGTATCCGTGAAATGCTATTGTAGCCTTGAAACTAAAAGATTAAGAGCACAGTAATTCTGCATAAAACAGCACAAGACTATAAGGAAGAAGTCTCCCATGATGAACAAGTGAGGTACACAAATTAACGTAAATGAACTGTGCATTAGTGACAATGAAAAGGGAACATTATATAAGAGACAGAGAGAGGGAGAGGGAACAAATAACTGAACTCACAAAAACAGGAAATATGGACATTAGAAGCCGGTTATTTTTATTCCAGTTCTCTGAATTTTCTATATATTTTATCTCAGTATCCATTTCTATGATATTCAGCAAAAGATCACTATCTGTTTCTTCAGCTCTTTTTAAAACATTGAAGGCTACATTAATTCACCTGCTAAATTGTCAACAATTCTTGATAATATACCTCTGATGAGCCCCATCAGAAAAAATGTTA
>NW_017728994.1:74691700-74692766 GCF_001723915.1 Gavialis gangeticus | reverse complement strand
TCAGTATCCATTTCTATGATATTCAGCAAAAGATCACTATCTGTTTCTTCAGCTCTTTTTAAAACATTGAAGGCTACATTAATTCACCTGCTAAATTGTCAACAATTCTTGATAATATACCTCTGATGAGCCCCATCAGAAAAAATGTTAATTCTCCTTTGATGTTACAGTTAAGTTCTTTCTTCTCCTTTCCTAAATGTCTTCGACCCTAATTTGGCTCTCTCTCTTTTACTATGTTCTTGTTCATTAAGTGGGAAATTCATTGGCGTCAGCTGCATAATTTGGAAAAAACTAAACCTTGAAATTGGTAACACTTTAATTGTCTGCAGGAGTTCTTTTTAAGAATTTGTTCAAAGTTCCCTTTGCCTATGAAGAGTAATCTACAGAAGAGCACTTATTTTAGATTTCTTGTTGGCATGTAATAGTCTCAATCATGAAGCTATCTTCAAAACAGCCTCATACATTAGAATCACAGCATTTAAAGCCTACTCTATGTAACTCCTTAAAACATATGAACAAATTCACCAACTTTCCATGGAGTATGTTTGGTCCCTAACATAGAAGGATAAATGTTAGAAATGTACCTAACCTCAAACATATGAAGTCCACTACCCAATTCACTTAAAAAAATGAAACACATGATTAACTGGGGACCAAGTATCTAGCATATAGTCCAAGAACAGGGATCACCTTAAAGGGCAATCAGGTTAGGGAAAAATATTAAAATTAAATAAATAAAAATCTGTATCAATTATTTGATAAAGGTAAATGTGTTAATTTAAAAATAGCTTCTCTATTTGAATCTAGCACTGTGAATATCAGATTACCAATTACTAGATAAAGGACTCTAAGCACTACTGTCAAATCTCTACAGATATGACGCAAGTCAAATATCATCAATCCCATTTTTTAATTTAATATATATATATATATATATATATATATATATATAGTTAAGTATAAGCCACTTTGGGCACCTAGTGCAAGCATAAAAGCAGGATACAAATGTTTTAAATAAATAAATAAATAATTAACAGTCCACAGTTCCATTAACAACTTTTAAATG
>NW_017728994.1:74662031-74686700 GCF_001723915.1 Gavialis gangeticus | reverse complement strand
TATATATATATATATATATATATATATAGGAATACATTCATTGCAACTGGAAACACATGTAAAGAATATTTCTTAGTCTAAAGAGCCATTTTTTCTTTTTTAAAGGGTGGGTGATTCTCCAATAATTTATCTGGGAATTTAAAAATGCAGTTTCTTAACTGGAAATATAATACTACAACTAAAGCAATTACATTTCATTTTATTATTAAGAGCTGTACCTTTTAGAGCTGGGGAGAATACATTGTGGCTCAAGGGTCAAGTGAAGAATTGATAAATGTGGTCTCCAGCCATGCATCTACCATAATTGCCAGGTGAGGACTAAAAGTGATCAGCTGATCACTCAGTTGCTAGCAAACCTCAAAAAAGTAACATCTATTCATTTTTCAAAGAGGAAAGTATGAGCAGTGATTTGCACTGTTAAGTAGTTTATTGAGGTTCATTAGTTTAGCACTAGGCAGTTTTGCAAAATAAATAAATAAAATAATGCTCCCATGGAAATCCAAATTGGTAATTTTCCTTCCAATTAATACATAAATCATTTTTTCCTATACACAGCTTTGCCAGATTGTATCCTAAGGAAACAAAAAGAATTTTTAATGAGAAAATTATGAACATTTTGTGAAAACTTGCAAACTGATTAGCCAGATTCTTAAGGTGAGAGTGAAACTTGATTTTTTGTAAAAAAAAAAAAAAACTGCTGAGGAATAATTAAATTAGCATATTACTGTTAAGAAAGATTCAAATTAGCAACAGCTTTGGGAATCTTAGCAAGTTATGATTGCCAAGATTCTTGGAGCTGTTGCTAATTCATAAAATAAGGTTGGCTGCCCTATCTTACACTCAGAGGAGTGATGAACGGCTGCATACTAGCAAGCCATTTTCAATAAGATTCAAATTTAGACAAGGATATTTCTATGGGAAACAGGGTGGCTATTCATCCTTTATCTGATATATTTAATAAAGAAATACAATTTAAATTAAGTCCCTTAACAACAGATCTACTAATCCATGACCTACAAACACGTTTCACCATTACCACCCATCCTGCATTACAACCTTATCTGTGTCTCCTGAGGGCCTTCTGTATTCACCCCTTTATCATTTTTTTATTTTTCCTGTCACCAACAGTACTAGTTGTTTTGCATAGTAGTTAACTTTGAAGAAAGACAGAAGTTTGTTAAAGGGTTGCAAACAAAATGGCATTTAGCAAAATGAATGAAAGACTAGCATCCAATGTGGATGTCAGACTTAAAGGGTAAATAAATCTTGAAAATCAACACGAGTCTTGCCATTGACTTTTGATTATACCCTAGTGCATTATGCCAAAGGCTATTTCTCTGCTTCGCTAATGTATATTAAAAGATTCATGTTAAGCAGTATGAAGAACGAGTATATTAGTGCCCCCTTTTCACACAGTACCAGGCATGAAACTAGAAATTGAACATTATATTGGAAAAAGAACTGTGACTTGAAGCCAGTCAAGATAAATAAATAAATACATAAAAAGGTCATAGACAAGAAAATGAGGTGCACAAGAGAAAAGAGTTTTGTGGTTCATGGGCTGAAAGTAAAGATATATATAGTCCTAGACAAACAACTGCTCACTCATAGATAACTGCTGAACACAAATTTGGTACACTTTGGTCCATATTTCAATTTGAGATTGATTTGAGTAGATCAAGATTATGAGTCTATTACACGCTGCATTGCTCCTTTGCCCTTAATGGCCTCAGATGTCCTCATCTGAAGCCATTTTAACCTGTGGGAAGATAAGAGATCCTTCATTCTTTGGAAGCTTTGAGCAATACAGTTGGAGAAATCAGAATCTTTCCCCTTGTGTGTAAATAGACTCTTGAACCTATGCCTGACTTTTTCAACTCCATGCACAGAACATTTAATGGATTACCTCTATGGAGAGACATTTACCCCTCTTGGGGAAGGCCAATATAAACCCCACCTACAGTTTAGTGATGTATGTGTCACAAGATGGCTTCTGGCACAACAGTCTTTTTTACCTTAGCAGAATAAGATCTCCTGTGTCTGACTGTGGCAGCAATGACCTAGAATTACATTCTGCAATTCCCTCATTGCTATAAATTTAATGAACGTATACAGTATATTTATGAACAGAAAAAAGCCTATTAATCTTGAATATCAGTTTAGCTGCAAATGTGTTTCCTATGTTTCAAAATTTCAGAGGGGTTGTGTTATATTATCTTGTTAGTAGAATGCTATTTGAGGATGTGTAGAGTTATACACATTACACTGAGTGATTGAAGACACAAGAAGGTTCTACTGAAAATTGTATGGAAATGTTGTGTGTTTGTACTGGTCTTCAGTTGCCTTATCTCCTAAGCGGCAATCACATACTCCATTATTTCTAGCTACAGTGCAATAATGCTGACTCCAGGAACACTCATTTGTAAATGGCCCAATGCTGGCTGCAGTCCAACATCTGACCAGGGAGGTTACTTTCAGTTTCATAGTTGTTAGGGGCTGGAAGGGATGTTACAGATCATCAGGTCCACCTCCCTGCACTTGGGCAGGAAAAACTGCTGGGATCAGATGACCCCTGGCAAGATGGGCATCAAGACACTCTTTGAAGATCACCAGGATGAGTGACTGCACCACGTCTAGGGGGATCCTGTTCCAAACCCTCACCACTCAACTCGTAAAGAAGTTTTTCTTTATGTCTAGCCTGGAGCAATCATCAATCATCTTGTGCTCATTATTTCTTCTCCTGCCCTGGGGGGCCATGGTGAACAGATGCTCCCCCAGGCCCTTATGTGTATGCCCTTGATATATTTATAGGCTGCCACCAAGTCCCCTCTGAGTCTTCTCTTCTCCAGGCTGAACAGTCCCAAGTCTTTCAGCCTCTCCTCATATGACCTGGTCTCTAGGCTTCTAATCATGAAAGTGGCCTTCCTTTGGACTCTCTCGAGCTTCTCCACATCTTTCCTGAAGTGCAGCGCCCAGAACTGGACACAGAGCTCCAGCTGCAGTCTCACCAAGGCCAACTAGAGAGGGAGGGTGACATTCTTAGCCTTGCTCAAAATGCCTCGGTAGATGCACGCCAGTGTTTGATTAGCTCTGCCAGCTACATCGCATTGGTGGCTCATGTACATTTTCTTGTCTATCATAACACCCAGGTCTTTTTCAAATGTGGTGCTAGCAAGCATAGCACTGCCGAGCGTGTAGGTGTGTTATGGATTATTTCTCTCCAGATGGAGCACTTTATATTTCTCTGTATTAAACAACATCTGGTTGAGGTCCCCCCCCCTCGCGAGCCTGTCCAATCTGGCCTGTATTGCTAGCTTGTCTTCGAGCATGACCACACTCATCCATAGTTTGGTGTCATCAGCAAATTTTGCTAATTCACTTTTAATACACAAATCCAAATAGTTGATGAACACACTGAAAAGCACTAATCCGAATACTGAACCCTGAGGGATGCCACCGGTCACCCTCTGCCATGATGACTCAGTTCCGTCAATCAATACTCTCCGAGTCCTACCATGATTCCAAAGTAGTAGAAGTAAACAGGTAAACAGACTAGTTAGCCCTGACATGCTGCACAATTTTGTCAGAAGACAGCTGAAGGAGCATTAAACTAGAATACAATATCAATGCACTCACATCAACAGTACCATACACTAACTGCATAATGAAGTAAAATATATTGTCAAACAGGAAGCAAGCATTATTTCACGTGTTAATATGCACACAGAATTTTAAGGTAAGGACTCAGGTCATTACAGTGTATAAAGGAAGCATCATAGGGCATCTGTAGATGAAACGGGGGGTTACTTTGCCCTAAATTGAAGGGGTGGGTTTTTAAAGTAAACCACCACATTGTGTATATCCATGTCTTACCTGCCTCTCCAGTGGCGGGAGGGGAGGGTGAACTGCTGATGGGTGGAGCCGTCCCTGGGCTGCAGTGGGGGACTGGTGCTTCCCTCCGCAGCAATGGTGGGTTCCTCCCCCCCACCGGTGGCACCTGCCCATAGGCATCCAGCCAGGGTGGTCCCAGGGGACACCACAGCCACGGAAGAAAGGACTGGGTCCCTGCACAGCTCCTGCAGGCAGGCAGGCTCCAGCTTGCAGTGGGGAGGATCAGGCTCACCACTTTTTTTTTTTTTTTTTCCCCTTCAGTGGAGCCTTTTTTCTTTCTTCCCTGGCTGCTGCCAGGCTGCCTGCATGTCCCCTGAGCTGCACAGATCCCGGTGCTTCGCTTTGCAGCTGTAGGACAGCAAATTAAAACTGCTCAGAGGTGTTTTAGTTTGCTGTGCCCTAAAGTCATTTAAAGTGAATTACACCACCAAATGTGCTACAGCAGCTGGAATTAACGTGCAATACGCTGCTGATGTGTGCAAACACCAACACCATTAAAGTGTTGCAAAAGCATTTAACCTGCTTTGAAGTGCTGAGCACACATGCCCCTCATTTCAGCTACAAACGGCCATAAGAACTATCCCACTCCACACAGGCAAGATTTTGGTGAAAGCGTGGTCCAGATTCTATTCCACTTTTTAGGCATGGATTTGGGCACCTCAGTGTCATGCTACTTTGACACCTCAGTGGAATCCTATTCTACCCCAAGTCCCTGAAAAACTTAATACAACAGGTAGGAGGGGGGTTCTCCATCTCTGCACTGCTGTTTTTGCCTTAATCTACTTGTGCATTTACTTTTGTAGCAATCACCATTTTATCCTTAAGGTTTTCAGGGACCTGAACAGGTTGTAATAAAATCATGTAAATCCAGATAGACACCCAATATGTAGAACTAAATCTGGCCCAAAGAATTTAGGCATACAGTTGCTGTATGTGAATATGGTACCTAGGGTAATGGAGCTCCACTGTGTTAGGGACTCTGAACTCTATAAAAATACAAATAATGATGTGGTAAATAAGCATGATGGCTTCCTGCTTCTGACAGTGGACAATGAGAAATGCAATCTGGTTTGACAAGGCTATGACTGTGTATATTCCTATTGTGCTATGGAATGGGATAATGTTCCCATTTAATATCCAGTAAAAAATAACCTTTCAAAGTTTTCGTGTCATGCAAGTACAGCTTCTTTATTTACACATTCAGTTGGTTTAATTTGTATAATGTTTCAGCTTTGTCATGGTTTATTTATTAAAAACACAAAGTCCTGTCTTTAAAAAACCCTAGAGTAATATCAGTACCTATGTTTTCTATTAAGTTACATAGAATACTTTCCAGGCTAATAAGCACTAGCAGAAGTCCAATTTTTATTACATACTAAAGTTTATATTTTAAATTTTAAACAACTGAACACTGAATTGAATTTTGCATTTAGTAGAGATACAATCCCATAGCTGCTAGTTTCAAACCTACTGGGGGTTTACTGTATTGCTTTAAAGAAGAAAAGTACAATTATTGGCAAAAAGTCATTTTATGTTTAGTGTTCCCTTGTTACAAAGGACTGTTATAAAAGAGACTTCAATATTTTTATTATTTTTCTCTTATCTTGATGTCAAGTCTATTGAAATTCTCTATAGCCACACATTTTACGACACAGTATTTAATAGGGCACACAGCCACTAAACAGAATAACTTATGATTATATGATATATCATCCTGTTTTCCCCCCTTTATTTTGTACAGTGGTATTTGATTGTAATGTAATCCTTTTTAATTAAAGAGAAAACACCAGTGCTTTGTAAGCTGAGAAACCATGCTATTACAGAAGTTTTACAGAGTTTATACCAACACTTTTAGGAAGGAATATCCACCCCCAGAACAAAATGCAATACCTTTTTATTTCTATCAAATGCCCTCCAATTGTTTTTTTCTTAAATCTGTTGTGACTAGAAAGCCATGTGGACTATAAACCACCTGAAGTGCTTGCCGAGTTCACTAGAGAAATTGTCCTCCAACTACATCCTGACATACCATACAGCTATATAGTAAGATTCTCCATCTGGTGTTCAGTCGCACTCAATATTTCAATTACATTTATTTCAAGCAAGTCTAATACCTAGCTTTAGCATAAACAAGTAACAAGATTTATTAGGCCAGGGATACCCAACCCCCAGTCCCCAGCGTGAGGTCTTCTGGACTGCGAGGCTCCCCACGGATCTGTGGCTACAGGCTATGGCCCTGCATGCTAGACTGGTCATGCAGGGCAATGTGGGGCCCAACCCTGGCCCAGGCAGGGGCAGCCCAGAGCTTCTGGAGTCCAGTCCTGGCTCTTGGGGGCAACATGGGGTCAAATCCAGAATTAGACAAGAAAAGTTCATACTGCAACTGCTTGCACAGTCACCATTCATTAGATAAAGGACATTTATCCTAAGGAATTGGGGAAAGGAGAAGCATTTCCTTCCTTCTGGAGAGAAACATTCAAAGTAAATCTGACCCCAGCAGTCTTTTCTGCCCAAGGGCAGGGGGGTTGAACCTGATAATCTTTTGAGGCCCTTTCCATCCCCTAACATCTCTGAATGTATGAATCTATGATATGGTCCAAATTCTTAGCTGAGGTAAATTGGTGAAGCTCTATCATAGTGTATAAAGTTATTATGCTAATTAATGCCAGATGAGAATCTGACCTACAAATCTATCATACTGGTTTTGAAAAAAGCCAAATGCTTACTATGAAACTCGCCTGCAGTCTCTATTGATTTAATTGGGAATTTAAAATGTGTCTTTTGGAAAATGTAATTATTAGTCCCGAGTACAGGTCAATTCTGGATTACTGTAAAAAAATATACATTTCCTGACACAATGAAAAGTTAATTATTAGAGATGAGTCAAAATTAACTCCCCCTTTTGTATATTTCTTGTAAGAAGAAAATCAAAGCACAAATCTGAATGAAAATTTCCTTCTCAAAATTCATTTCTAATGTTAAATCCACCAGCTGGTTCTTACCAACAATCATCTGTTATGCGTAAAAAAAACAGATAAAGCTACTATATCTTAACACTTTCCTTATAATCCAATACATTTAAGTCAAGAACTTTTCTCACTAGACTCAGCAATAATAATAATAATAATAATAATGTCCTACAACTGAATGGCTGTTGGTTGTAAACATGTTGCTCCAAGGACATAGGCAGACAAGGTTCTTTGGGTAAATGTGATATCTTTTAGTAGACCAACTAAATAGTTGGAAAAATTGTTCTTTGCAAGCTTTTGGGCACAAACACCTTTCTTCAGGCATTGGAGAGAGTCTTGTGCCTGAAAGCTTGCAAAGAACAATTTCTCCAACTATTTGGTTGGTCTAATAGAAGATATCACATCTACCCCAAGAGCCTTGTCTGCCTACAATTTTATTGCATCTGAAACAGTGCACTCACAAAAGTAGACATCCAAGGTAGAACTTCTGTCCATGAAAAAAGAAATCATCAAGACACAAGAAATCCTGTAAGCCTGGAGCCTACTGTATAGGCACTGATTAAGAAACGCATGATTCCTCTTGTACATCATTTCTCATTTGTCCAAATGATAATCTCTTAAATTGGCATGTGGATGTTATAAAATTTGCATGTACAAAACATTCTTCCAACCATGGCTGAATAATAGAGGTTGGGTTAAGAACGAATTAAAATATATACTCAAAATGAAATTATAGTATATATAATACATAATTTCATTTTGGGTTGTGTTCTATAGACAATTGCAATACTATATAATTATTTTCAAATTTCTGGCCAGATGCTTTTAACAATGACAGCAGTGGTTAATCTCTTAATTTCCATCTATTTTTACTCTAGGGATCCACAGCTGAACACTTTAGCTGTCTCTTCCAAATTATAATGATCTGTAAAGATATGAGGCAAAAAAAAATGTACTCCCTACTGACCAGTAAAAATATTACTGACTAGTATTTTAAAAACATTAAGATCTCATTGAATAGGCTGACATTTCTAATATCTGACACAGTCATGTCTATACTAAGCTCCTATTTTATCCCTTTTACAATGTGTGATTCAAAAGGAATTCCATTTGAATTAATTCATAATTAATTTCCCATCTGAGGGGAAATAATTTTATGAAAACTCAATACAGGCTTAACTGTTGGTATACACTTCCATTAAAGATTTTATGGTAGAAAAACAACTAATGTTTCAATAGTATTTTTGAGCTTTGCTCAACACATCATCCCTCTACAAATACAAAAACATTGTGTTCAGGAATCACTGGTGATTTTAGATACTTGGTTCATTTGTACTCAACCCAGAGACTTTTAAGGGAAGCTTGATTTTCAGAAAACACAGAGCATCCACCTTCCAAAAAAAATCAGGCCCCTTTAAAAGGTGCTTCATATTACAGATCTGGACATAAGACAGTTACTAGTTGCTTTTTAAAATGTGTGCATGATTAGGTATACCAATGGGTTACCCTTCTTAACGTTAAGATTGTTACTTAGCTGCACAACTTGTTTAGGATCTAAAATGATTCAGAAAATTATATTCTAAAAAGTAACTAAATGGTATGGGAATGTTACACATTTTCTCAGTAACTTCCATGCCAAATCCCAGTAGTGAAAATGTTAGTTTGAGTCTGCAGTTCAAACTGTATGATTTCTGACTCATATATTAGTATGTCTAGCAAGAGTTTCTGCAATTGGAACTATTATCAGCTGTCAATTGCATTGACATGTGAGCTACACATTAATCCAAGTCACTGTCACGGTTGTATAGACTCTGAAGAACTAGTAAGGTAAAATGTAGAAAAATGTGTTAAATCAGTAAAGCTCAAATAGCTGAAAATGCAAATGGCACCCGTTCACTGAATAAGAAAAAAGTTCTATGCAGTCACGTTTATAACCTTAGTGACACTTTAAAGGAATGCACACAACTTTTCACATGGCTTGGTTCAGAGGAGGCTGAAGCTACTGACATGCTAGAGAAATGGAAAGACTATAGCCAGTTAATGAAAAGACAGGTGACTGAAGTCCTACTCTACTTCAGTACAACAAAATCTTCATCTTTTTAGTCCTCGAAGGAACTGTTTCCATTCATAAGTATTTACTTGCAAATGTTATCAGTGCACATTAGCCTAGTTTTAACTACAGTATCTGAAATGATGCTGAACAGGACTTGCTCTTGGTTACACTTGCATCTAAACAATATTCAGTTCTGGCTCACCTACTTTTATTGTTAACACCTGTTATCAAAAACAGATACTTTTCCACAGGCTTATCTACCATGGGAAATTACATTGTGTCTTGACATATTAAGACAATGCTCAATATCATCTGGCACTTGATGTGGACAAGGGCACTTTACATTTAACATCAGTTCACAGCTGCTCCAACCTAGGGCTTGCCACGATCAATTACCACGAGGTGGATCATGACACATGCTTGATTACACAGCATGTTGAACCTCAGTTTAGTTAAGGATATAGACAAGATTCTAATATGGCTAAATCTGAAGATTCCCTTGTAAAGTGTATTCACCGAAAGTGAAGTGCTGTCATGCAGACGTGCAGCACATTAGTATCCCAGTGGTAGAGGAGGCTTTAAGCCAGCTTTCTGCTCACTCAGTCCTATCATAATTTAGACAGGCATGTGAGACTGGTCTCAATTACAAAAGTTTCCCTGAACTATCCTACTGGCTACAAATGCTACCTTGAATCTCCAGAAATGTATGCTATAATCCCAGGGGGCACGTGTCCCTCCCACCCTTTGTTGCACTTCCTGCATACTGCCTATATCCTACAGATCACATTGGCCTTTGGAAGGCAATCTTTCAAATGCATTTTCACTTCCTTTACTGGATGAGCCTTCCTCCAGCTAAACATTAAAAACTTTTAGAGTCCCTTTAAGAGCACCGATGTCCCTTTACCTGGTATAAGATAAACAGAGGAGGAAAGAGAATCTCATTCCCTATATTTTTTCTCAGGCCCGATATGATACTTGCCTCCATTCCATCTGCTTTTTATCCAGGCCTGACAATAGTTTTTCTGTGCTGCTGGCTGGAGGCATTTCTGTGAATCAACCTCACTGTCTGCTTCTGGAGAAAAAGGTCTCATGAAATTCTCAACTTTATTTTACTCTACATCAGGTATCAATTAACATTTTAATAGCAAGTAGTCACAGGTATTTCCATCCCATTCAAAAAATACAAACCTTTACTTGAATTTAAAAAATAAAGGATGTCCATCATTTTGCAAGTGTTACAAAACAGGTTCTTGAACACATTAATGCATTCTCTTTTCAACAAATTTCACTGTACACCCTGATTTTTTTCCAATTTAAGTTGTATTGGGTAGTTCTTTTCAGTATTTTGAGTTACCTAGAAATGTTAAAATTCTACATTCTGGTTTTATATGCTTTTCAGCTAATAGAAACACCAATACCATTGATATTTGCTGAAGGGTCAGTTCATCCTCTTGTTGCATTTTAGCCTATTTTTATATTTCCAAAATATGATTAAAAAAACAAAGCCATTTTTGAGAAAGCCAAAAAAGATGCATCATTCCTTCTTGCGGCCATTCTTACAGCCATTGATTACACAAATTCTACACAAATTACAAACATTCTGCTTAATTATCTTTTTCTTAGAAAAGATGCTTTCATAAAACTCTGACAGAAATACATTAAACAAGCAGCTGAAAACTCTGAGACAGATGTTTATGCATTGCCATAGGATCAGCCCAGGGCAAAGCATACTATATCCCAGATTTATGTTTAAAGCTACCTAAGCTAGCAATATGTTAATGTAAAATTTAAGAAAGAAAGGAAAGAAAAATGAGAACTTTTATAAACTCAGAGAATTCATTTCAGCTATCACTTAAGGGCAGCCCTTACCAAGATGAAACATGAGAACTATCCAAGTGTCCAAAGTTCAGTGAAGGTCTAAAAAAATAAAAAGAAACATAAACAATAGAAATAACCAGGCCAATCAGTTTGACTCATTACGTTCTATTTATGTTTTCTAGGCCTCTCAAGCTAACACTCTCCTCTTCTGCAAAGCTGGCTGGCTCTTTTATGAACAGAAATACTGAATTGCATTTTTAATACCACTTAGGTCACTAATATTGAACTGGAGCACTGGTTCATTGCTGACTTTTAGGAAAGAGACAAAAATGTATTGAACTGCCAGCACCACTTTCTACAGTACCCTGATTTTTCTGAATTGGCCACACCTGACTCTATTTAACTCATACAATCTCATGGAACAGGTCACACACTGAAAAGCCATGTCAAGCCTATGATGCCTTCAGCCCTCAATGACTCAATAAATACATTAATACTAGAAAGAAAAAAAAAGTTATCACTTATTCACACAGATGCAATTACCCAAGATTCAAACTATATTCCAGCTCTTGGGCAGGTCTGCAGTGGCAGCAGCCAGAAGCCAGAAGGAGCTGCTGCCACCTGAGCTGGTTAGAAAGGCACGGGGGGCTCTCGTCTCTTATAGGAGGGTGGTCTCAGCTCCTGGGGGGGCACTTTTGGAGGGCTCTTATCTCTTATGGGGGGGCTCAGCCCCAGCACCCCCTGTATTTTAAACCCTGCAGTTACCAGTATGTGAACATGTTCATTAGGCCATTATCATTGTACCATAACTGAAGTCCTTTCAGCGGCAGTCAGCATAGCAGTTCTTCTGAACCAAATAACAATGTCAAACTGTGGTACAAGTAACTTTTCCTCACTTGAAGTAGTTTTTATTTCTTGCATGCAATTTGGACTATATCTTTGACTGTAAATATTGGTACAATTCTCTGATCTTTGAAACTGTAAACAATTGAAAGATGCATATTTGAGTGTTGTTTGGCTTTCAGCTGTTTTCTTTGTTTAAAAAACTGCATGGATGCAAATAGCAAAGAAATAACAAAGAGAACTGAATACTGATCAGGCTAGGTGTCATTTCATATTTAGAAATATTTAAAAAAGTATCAGACAATTAGCTCCTCATGATTGCCCTTACAGTAAAAATGCAGTACTATTAGAAACAGAATTGAAATAAGTGCAATTATTTCAGATGGTGGTGTCACATGACTTAAGCCCAAGATCATCTGAGGTCATTACAAAAATTAAAAGGAGAGAAAATTCCCAATATTCTAATTTTTATGTAAAATGTCAGTTATAGAGAAGCTACAGCTACAGAAAATACTGGATCAGTCTCAGCTCATGTAAACTGTATAGCTCTTTTGAATTCATTGGAGCTAAATGGGTTTACACTAACTAGATATTTGCAGACTATTTGATGATGTCAGAATGAAGTATATATGTTCCTCTCCTCAGAAATAAAACAATAGCATGTAGGCTGTGGCCCCAGCACAGTCACAAGTGACTTTAGTGAGCCAACAGCTCTCAGATTTTCACTCTCAACAGCTGTCACTGAAAGAACAGTAAACATCAAGAATTGACAGTAAAATGAAGAAAACCTAGAAAGAAAAAATGCATTTATATTACTCTTTTATTGGTATACCGAACACAAAATGGTACATTTAGAAAATGCTATGGGATTCACTGTTAATTGTATGTTCATGTTTTATGCACAAACACTTTGTTTTCTAGTGTGGGTTTATATTTAAGTGCAAGGGGCCTCATAGCTGTTGGCATGTTGCAATGCTTTATAGCTCATTTCTCTGTTTGCATTCTGAGGTCATTTCCAAATTTTATAATGTACCAAATTGGAAGGATTAAAAGCATCTGACTCAATTAAACATTTGATTTTTTCATGATTTTATTAAAACGGTTAGATAAGCTGATGATTTAGGTTTATTTGGAAACTCTTGGCTCGGTCTCATTGGCTTACCGGAGCTAGTGCCCCTGGTTCCACTTCCAATAGCTGAATTATAACTGAAGTTAATGTTCTTTTAAGTTAATTACCCCAAATGTGTTCCATGATTTTATTGTGGAATAAATTCAGAGAACTGGGACCTTTTCTCCAGTGCCTCTCTCACTGCTCAGAGCTTTCACTGCATTTCTTGCTCCGTATTCTTTTATAGGCTTCCCTCTTATACTTAACCTGGTTTCAGGAGAGCTGATGAGCGTGGCACATAAATTCTGATAGCCCCTGATTTTGTCATAGTTCAAGTGGTAGTACTATAAGAAGAGCATGAGTAAGAAACCTCACTTTCTTGTTGCTTAATGTTCATAGGCTGCGTTTAGGGCACAGAAAGAAAAAAATCCAAACAAACAGGGAGTAAAATCCTGGCCCCACTGAAGTGGGCAGTACAACAAAGCTGCAGCCAGGAGTTTAGTAAGGAATCTTTTCTAACTCATCACTGACTTACAGCAAGGTTGCTACTTGGCTTATATGCCTACAGACACACACAAAAAAACCTTTCTTAAACTCCGATCATGCCACATGGACTATATTCAAGGGATTATTCACTTACTGGTGCCAAAGAAATTTGCCAGAACCATGGAATTTCCTTTCATTTTCAGATCAGAGTAATTAGACTAACGTGGGAGAAGAGAAAATGTCTTGCTAATACAAACCATCAACCAGTGGCTAGCCTTACTCATCCCCAAAAGAGCAAAGAAAAGGTGTCTCTTTGGTTCACGCTGATTCTTGGGTCTGTCCCTGGAATGACAATGTTTACACTTTTCTTTCTCCTGAGAGCCATGCCTAAAGCAAAAGTCTAGCTCCCAGGCTGCTCTACACACAGGAATTTCTGGATCTCAAGCTCCCAGGCAGAGCCTACACACAAACCGGTATAAGTGATCAGAAACTGGTTCAGATCTGTAACACAACAGCAGTATAGTGCATATAAATGTTTCATACTGGCTGAAACTGGTTTAATAAGATAAAACCTGGATGGATGTAGTACCAGACTTAGGTTAAATCAGTTTATTGAACTTTTGTCCCAGATCCCCTCCATATTCAAGTTCACCCACAGTCCCCCTGCATCCTGGGATGCTTTGCACCACCCATGCAGCCCATCCTCCCCTCTCCTCTCCTCACAGGGTGAGTGGGCTAGCCTTGGCCCAAGCTGTCTGCTCCAACTGAGCAGGGAAGTCTGCTATAGCACCTCCCTGACTCCTGACCTGGGCTATTGCAGACATGTAGCTGCATTTCCAGAATCAAAAATGAATGTCTGTTCACATATTTATCAGTTCAATCTACACAGCTTAAACTAACCTCCAAAAATTTAATCTGTTCAGCCTCGGGCTTTTTGGCTGTCTACACTTATCCCAAGGGTTCAGTTCTGGGTTATTTACCAATCTGAAGAGAGCTCAGCACGGTTCTGAACTCAAAAATTGGACCATGAATGCCACTGTAGAAGCTTACAGATTCTGAATAATTTTCTAGGTCTGTCCTTAAATTTTAGCCCTAAACTAGGCTTAACAGTCATGGAGTCGAATAGCAACTAAACAGCATGGATGAAAGATGACCAACACTCTCAAACCTACAGCTTTCCAGGAGCAATATTTCTTCACAAGTGTGGGATAATTTGTGCATGTGTGGACACTTTTTAAACATCTTTGCTCAAGGCAAAATTGTGGTTCAAATAAGACATTTTGGAATCAGCATTTGGATGGAGCTAGACTTCTCAGTAGTGACAGATGACAGAAAAAGGAGCATTGGTTTCAAGGTGCAGCAAGGGAGCTTTAGGCTGGATATTAGGAAAAACTCTCACAAGGAGGGTTGTGAAGCACTGGAGTAGGCTAACTATAAAAGTGGTGGAATCTCCATCCCTGGAAGTTTTTAAGGCCCAACTCAACAAAGCCCTGGCTGAAATGACCTAGTTGGGTATGGGCCTGCTTTGAGCAGGGGCTTGGACTAGATGATCTCCTGAGGTCCCTTCCATCCCTAATTTTCTATGATTCTGTGATTGGTACATTTTTCCAATTTTCAGTCTTTTGTTTATGGTACATTTCAGTGGAATTATAATATTTTCACCTATTTTCAAATAGAAATCCCATGTATAATAGACAGCACTTATATAGCATAGTCTTAAACCAAATATTTAGCAATTTATTTACATAGAAGTGAATGCTGTCCCTCTAGGTACATTACAGAGCTTAACAAAAAAGACAAAAGAAAAGGAGCAGCTTTTTCACAAAGCAAAGCTTTAAAAACAAAACTAGCCCACTCAAAAAACCAAATCTTTGCCCTCATCACTTCCCCTTCGTCCTAGAATTAGACATGCTTTCCCTCCCATGACTGTGATTCTTCTAGTGTGGGGATGTCAAAGATACAGTCTATGGGTCAGATCTGGCCCACACAGCCATCCCACCCAGCCCAAGGTGCTCCTGGAGGGGATGGGAATTCAGGGACACGGTCTACTTTGAATCCCCAGGTACAGCACCCCACTGGGATGTGTGTCACTTCTGGGGGGTGGAGGGTGAATAAGGGTCCAGGGAACAAAATCAATGGACAAAAAAGTTTGTCCAACAGTCTGAAAAGACACCCAAATGTCCTTCTGAAAAATCCACCTTCAATACTTTTTACTGTTCTCTGTATATATAGATTTCAGCAGCCATTTTGTTCTCAGAAGATACTGTAGACTGTCAGGGAGGATATTTGAACACAGGGATATTTATTCCTTCTGAATGTCCACTCTTTTTCAAACACTAAAGTGTCACACAAGAAAACAAGCAGCTGAAGATAAAAAGGGGAACTGAGCAACCTGAATGGTTGAAGAGAGATACTGATACTGAGAAAAAGTTAGGATTACCAGCAGTGAAAGAACAGAAATGAGTTTTGGAACTGAAAGAACATTCATCTATGCCTTTGACATAATTGTGTGTGGGTCCTGATGAAGTATAATGCTCAAGAATAGTGAAGTTGTAGTTATCAAAGGGCTTCAAAAAGAAATGGGAGCATCCTAAAACTAACCACAAGCTGAAGAGCTGAGTGCAACAACCATGTTCAAAAGAAGCAGTGCAAAAAAGATGATTTTATAGCTAAAGCAATGGAGAGTGGTCAAGAAAATTTCATTTAGAAACAATTTACTGACAAAATTTTTGATTAATGGTTAGTGACTATGTCAATAGAAGCAAAAATGGATAATGAGAAACAGTTTCTCACATTGATGCAGAATTAGGTTATATTAAGAAATCAAGACAGACTCAGTTGGAGAGATCCTGACCCCTATTCAAGTCTCTTTACATCAAACTGAAAGGTCAGTACAGCATAACAAGACCCTAGGGGCCTTCTGTCCAATTGGGCTGGTGATTACCATAGCATATACACTGAAGAAGACAGCCATTTGGCTGCACACCAAGGAATCCTTCTCAGACCCTGTATAGCCATGCCATGGGCAGGAATATGCATGTGAGGACACATATCCAGGTCAGGAAACAATGCATGGAGCAATCTGGTTATTTTGAGTAGGAGTACAACCCCTTGGGCATCCCCAAGGGGCTGTCATAACTTGACCAGACCTCCAGAGCTGCCTAAATTATGCTGGGGAATATTTGAGCCCCTGGAAAATCTAAGTATTAGGTCAATGGAAACTTGGCTTGAAGCCACCTTAGCTCTCCTTCTGGGAAGCCCCAGGCATCTTGTCATCAAGTGAATCATCCATACGGTATACTGACACTGGTGCAGGTAACTCAAGTTGCATTCCTGACTATATTTTCAAAAAGATTAACTATATGTGGTGATGAAATGCTTTGACAAAAATGGACTCAAACTTTACAATATGAGCTGCTGGATGCAGACCACTCCTGGTCCATAGGCAGGCACAAGCCTTATTAGAGCTGAGCTGCTTTGAAAAAAATCCAACCTGTGGATACTGAATAATGGGAAGTCTAGTACTGAACTCAGAAAAAGCTAGCCCCATTTTTGTATTAGTGATGGTAGAAATCATCTTTTAAAACCCTTCTGTCTTTTTAGTATCATCATTATTATTTTCAAAAGGCTCTAGTGAATTCTGTGCTTACAGATGTGGAAAAACAAAACCAAACCAAACCAAAAAAAAAGCCCACTTTACTTTCAGCTTGGCATGCCCCCGTGCTGAGCCCAGCACATGCCCAGAAGAGGCCTCAGGTCAGTTTGACCCAGCTTGCCCAATGTCTGTATAGCCCACGTGCTTCAGTGGAGCTTTTTGGCACTTTTATCTAATAGCTATTAGATAAAAGTGCCAAAAAGCTCTGCTGAAGCGCATGAGCTGTACAGATGTTGGGCAAACCAGGTCAAACTTCCTCTTCTGGTAAAGTGCTTCCCCCCTCACACACACAGAGCTGTCAGCCGCCATTAACCACATCTAAACAGAGTTCCCTGAAGCTTTTTCATTTAAAAAAAAATTTTTTTTAAATCAATGTAGCTATTTTAACACAAATATTTGCATAAAATTTCCATTCCATCTCAATAGCATTTGTTTTTGCCTTTAGATCTTTTACCCAGATTTTTAAAATTATATTATGCATTACAGAGTAAGCTATGGTATTTGAGGTATGGTATCAGAGGAATTGGAAATAGGCATTAGGATCTCTGCACTTGAGGAAAGAATCAAAATGTTTTTCCAAACACATGAGCAAATACTATGACTCTCTCTTTTAATTGCCACTGTATATATTGTGGAACATTGTTACCATTAATATTGATATCTCAGAAATAAGTGTGATGCTAACTAATGATATAAGCCTACTGAGAATGTGTTGTATTACTATAGCCTACAGCACTACAAAAAACACTCAGTAAATCTCATCATCTAGGGTTTTATTCAGCAATTTTCAGCTTACAAAGTGTGGTTGTGATTCATCAGGAAAAACATTGTAAAGAAAGTTGTTGTTTAGTACCTTGTACTTTGAAGAAAAGAAAACAAAACAAAACAAAAAAAGCCGACAATAAATGAAACACTCGCACTTTCTTTCTGAGCAGCGTCTTCAAGTCTTGGGAAAACCGTAACTCATCCAAGTCTTTACTCTTTTACAAATATTTGGCAATCTTTGCCTCTCATCCCTTTTCTAAGTCAGTTGTTATTTAATAACCAAGGTCTTAGTCTATTGGACTTACACTGAAGAAGCAAGTGGATTCAGGCTCTTTTATAAGCAAATATATTCACCAAACAACGTAAAGTCTAAAGAGGTGAAGAAAGGTTCAGTTCTGGCTGTACCTCAAGAAAAACCACCAGCACAAACTAGTGGCCTAGTTTATTCCATATCCACCATTCCATTGCACCACACTTGCTTCCTACGATTTGATTCTGGCTGTTCCTGGTTAATGGGGATGAGTTAGTTTTCTTTAAAAGGACACCTAACACAGGCACTGCAGTGGTGGGGAGGGAGCACAGCCAGATGCCAGCCAGCAGGGCCCCTCGTGGAGTGGGGGCAAGGACAGGGGTTATTCCCCCTCCCTCTGGCATCCGGCAGAGGGAACAGCAGGGGGTTTATTCCAACACAGGGAACAAGTGCAGCAGCAAAGGTGGAAAGACCGAGCTGCCATAGGAGTAGAAGGGAAACTAATCCACCTCCCTGCCCCCCCTCTGCCTCTGGGGTCATGGTGCCTCACTGCTGTGGCAGCAAGGGAGAAGCACCCAGCAGACACAGCTCAGGTCCCTGCTGGTGGTACAGGGTGGTGAATTAAATCCTTCTCTGGCTAGATGCCCAATTCTGCCTGTCCCTGCTCTGGCTGGGGGCAGAAGGGCAGGACCACCTCAGCTGGGCTGGAGCAGAGCCCAGCCCAGAGAGCGTGCCGGTTTAAGTTAAACCAGGAAGGGGTCTGGGGCAGGCATTATATAAACCAGTTGAATCCCAATCAGTTAAGTCTGATACTACATTCAACCAGGTTTCTCTCAAACTGGTTTTGGCCATTTTGAAACTGGTTTATGTGTATTGAGCTTCTGTTCTGTTCCAGGTTTTAAACCAGTTTCTGATCACTTAAACCTGTTTATGTGTAATGTCTGTCTCTAGCCACTGAGTTTCCCTAAGCCATGGTGTCTTGAATTGACCAGAGTGTGTCCATACAGTAGGAAAATGTTACTTAATATAAAATGTGGCCACCAAAACTTCCTTTGCAGTTAAGTATACATACATGTAGCTGTGCATATTGTAGCACTTAAGCAATGATACTAAGCTGTTTTCATAAGGTACTTGCAAAGTATTGTTAACCCTATTTTCTAGATGGCAAAAATAAAGCAAGGAGATAACAGGGCTCACCAAAGGTCATTTAGACAACTAGGGTTAGAACCCAGAATTCCAGCCCCGTGCTGCTTCCACTTACCTACACTACTTCCCTTTAAGGAATAAAAAAGGGAAATCAGGTGTACTACCATGCAGTGTGATTTGCAGAATGTAAATGGAACACCATTTACTATCATCAGGAAGAAGTGGCATATTGAACACACTCCACCTGCTTCTCATAACCCTGAAATGATCTGAATATTTGCAGGTACTGCTTAGTTCCACTAAGCTACAGAGCAATTGTGCCAAGTATTTGTACAGAAACACACACACACACACACACACACACACACACACACACACACACACACACTTTAGCTAACAAAAGCACAATGTTTAAGTTTACATAAATTTGGTCTACCACCGCTATTTCAATGTATATGACACTTCAAGCAGTAAACCCAGGAATAAGTATGTCTCTAATTTTTGGAGGCTCCATTACAATCAGGCAATGTTCTAACATTTTGTGCAAATATTTTATATGGTGTTATTAAAGCCTGACATAACATTAAATACATATTGATGCACAGCTTAAGCACAGAGTGTACTACAGTTTAAGTCTGTTAGCTACAGTGCTTTGCTTTCAATTTACAGTAGCTTTTCAACCCCAAACTGATTGCTGTAGCAAATAAGACCATATAATTGGAATAAGTGTCTGTCTTGTTCACAATTTGGCAAACACTGCAGTTCACCAACTGTCTAAATTAAATGTAGGTACTTTGGCAAATCATCCTATACCAGCTGCTCTGTCCAGTTTTATGAAGCTGCAATATCAATATGCATTAAAAAACTCAGACTTATTTCTGCTGTAATTAAGGCACTAGCATTCACATTTGTATTTCGTATGAAACAGAATGCAAACTGATTACAATTTTGCATATAGTTCTACCAAGAAATCTCAAATTCCTTTCATTATCCTAGGAAAGAATGGAGTTTTTTAGGATTATGCAAATGCACACAAGATTTTTTAATGGTGCTTACTTCATTGTATTTCTCAGCTACCTTTGGCTGATAGCATTTTGATGTGCACAAAAGACCCTTGTTGTCTGGCTAGTCTGTTGGGTAAATAAGCATTTTCAACCTTTTTATATACTCTTCTGAAAGATTTAAAGAGGACACACACTCACAAAACAGACACATTTTGAATACTTACAAGGCTTTCTACATGTACACTCACGTTCAACACAGGTTTTTCAACTAGAATACATATTCAGTGTAACTTCATGAAGGCCCGCTCTATAAACTGAAACTATAAAATCCATGCTTAAAACATTACCCATAGAGTGTTTTTTCTCCAGAATAGAAAACCTAATTCAATGGGGAAATAAAAGATATTTTGCCTTCCTAGTCCCTGACTGCTTCCTAACTCACTGCTTTTGTAAGCAGGCTTCCTTGCCCATACCCTATAATACTCTGATCCCAGTACCTGGGTAGTTTTCCCTGAAGCCCATTCCACCTGCTTCTGAAAGTAAGGCCTATGATCTTTTAAGGCACTCATTTTAAACAGCTTCTTGGCTATTTGTTGCCAAAAATATTACAAAACAATTAGACATTAACCAAAATACCTACTTCACCAAGAATAGTTAATGGGAAAGTCTCAGATATTCAAGTTACTTGGAAAACAACAGTTAAAAAATGCAAGCAGCTACAATGGCCCAACAAGGCAATAATACAATAACTATAGCTAGGATTCAACAAAGCACAGTTAACTCTAAGCTATACCTAGGCAGTTTTCCCTGTAGTCCACTGCTGAAGACAAGGCCTGTCAGTCACAGCTCTGCTTAAGACCTCTTTCTGTCTGACTTACAGTCCATTTAGCTCTCCAGCTGCTACTGGGCCAACAATCAGTAGCTGCTGAGGTAGCAGTTAATGTCCCTATTAACTCTCTTGTAGCTGAAATTGTGTGAGATATATACATCACTGACAATGCATTAAAATATCACTGCATTATTTCAGTATGCAGACAGACATGAGTTTGCTACCCCCTGCAGATTCAGATGCTTATTAGAAAAAAAAAAAGAAATGGAAAGAAACCCATAATCTGTATTGTGTTAGCAATTTATATATATATTAATAGACCTTTGGTATTGCACTTGTAGTTTATGTTTGTGTAGCCCAGGTGTACTCGGGTATATACTCCCCTTCTCCAACTGAAGAGGATTGTTAGCCGGCAGGTGTGTTGTGGGGGAACAGCACAGACCACTCAGTTTCCCTCTGTCCCTATAGAACCAGGCCAGGACAGTCAGGAGATTTAACTGTATACAAATTTACATTATTATTTACGTTAACTTATCACAAGGAAAAGAAACATGGATATAAACATATGTACAATATAGATATAGATATGATATCTAAACTAATAACATGAACAATACCCTCTGGGTAAATGCTATAAAACCTTACACCAGTGCTCCAGATACAGGTAAGTCACAGGTAAGCATCTGATCTGAAACTGATAAACCCCAAAATAAACACAGATAGCCAACAGATAAACTACAGGTAAGTATAGGTGAACAATAAATAAGCCACAAATAAACAATAGGTAAAATAATAGCAAAATGGGGTCTCAGCAGAGCCCTAGGTCTCTATTCATCTACTAATTTACAACATGAGAGTTCACAAAATATAAGACATGACATCACACCACTTACGTTGCAAGAACCTCAAAGATAAACTTAATTCCAAAGGGAAACCCCAATGTCCTAGGGCTTTCTCCCAAGCCCTACAAGGAAGCTGGTAACTTCAGGGGGGCCCTCCCAGTGGGACCTCCATTTTCAGAAGCCCTTAACTAACCAGGAGGGACTCTCCCTCTCCTGTGGGAATCCTTTTTTCCCTGCAACTCACGGCTCCCAGGCCTGGAGGGTGGCCCTTGTCCTCTGTGCCAAGTTGGTCTCTCGTCTGCAGTGGGCTTCAGGAAAGGGGTTGCTTTCCCCTGGAACAGGGCTCTGCTGTGCAGGGCTTCTGGGGCCTCTGGCTTGGCCCTGTCTGCTGGTCTAGTATCCCAAGCACTGCCTGTGTCCCTGGACTCAACCTTTTGCTATGGATTGAAGGCCTGGGACACCTTTGCAGCATCAGGCTCAGTCCGCTCCTGGACCTGCCGTGCAGCACCTCCCGCACCAAGCTCCCAGCTTCATGCCAGGGGTTAGGGACCTGAGCCGCCCAAGTGCTCCAAAGATCCTGCTCCATGCACCAGCCTGTGCACCATGTCTCTGGCCACATGCCAGAGGTTGCAGACCTGAGCCACCTCATGCAGCTCCCAGGATCTGGACACCGTGCACCGTACTGCATATCAAGAGCTTAGCTGCCATTCCCTGCTGATGGAAGTCTTCAGGGGCGATTCCAGGCTACTGTTTTGCCTTGCTGAGCAGCTCTCCTCAGCTCTTCTAAGCCCACTGTTCTCTCTCCCAGATGTATCTCACTCATGCTGGACACACAGCTCCTTTTATACTCTCCAGGGCTCCACCCCGAAGTCTTCTAGACCTGACAGTGTTGCAGTCTACAATCTGGGAGCTCCTCTACCCCTCCCCACAGGAAAGGGGAGTGACTTAACTCTTCTTGCTGCCTCCTAATTGGTGGATGGCCTCCACCAATCAAAACAGCAAAATCTCAAGCCTGGAACTCAACCCAAGCTCCAAAAGGCAAGCCTGCTACATTTGCAAATACATATTGTTTTCCTTAATCAACAAAGCAACAGGGAATGCCTATGGGCTAAGTGAATGCATCCACCAAGAAAACGTTAATAAGATTTCATAGATTTCATAGACATTTGAGCTGGAAGGGACCCCAAACGATCATCGAGTGCAGCCCCCTGCCCCAGGGGCAGGAAGTCAGCAGGGATCATAGGATCTAAGATGCTTCTGGTGTTTTCAGTAAAGGTTTGCAATCCAATAACACTGCGTAGCTGATCACCAGAACTTGCACAGAAAAGTACAGGTATAATTTTGTGACAACTTTTTGCTGGTAAGTCCAGTATCTCTGAAGAATCTTCACCTTGCAAAATTCAGGCATCATTCAGAACCTGGGAGCCAAGTTCAAATCTTCCATAGCTTCTGAATTGCTCTCCTATTAATAGTAACCCCCACTTCCAATCTATCTCCTGTTTTATGCAGCATTATATTAGTCTGGTGTAAAATCACCTTCAAATTTGGCTTGTCCTGGCTTTCTACATTTTTGTGCATGTTTGTCCCACATTCAGATATAAATACAGCAAAGGTCTGTAGTGTAATGTGAATGTAATGTATGTAACAGCAGGTGGAACCAAGGGCAGCATGCAGAGCTGTGACAACTCTTAATTTGGACAACTCTCAGAAACCCCCAGGAACTAAGGTGGGGGCAAGGGAAAAAGGAAGAGGAAGATTGAAGCTGGAGTAAAGGGAAGACAGCAGGATGCACGTGGAATCTGGTCAGCCCTACAGAGTAGGGCTATCCAAAGCTTCGGTCCTTGATTTGATTCAGTGGAGATTCAGCCTGATTCAGTGGCCAAATCTCTAAATCCAAATTGAACTGGAGGACCCTTTAATCTCTCCGAATCAAATCGGAACCCTCCGAATCAATTCAGAGAGATTCGGAAAGGTTTAGTGATTTGGACATAGACACAGCTTTAAATGTTTTTTTACATACCTCTAAGTACCAGGTGACTTGTGAATGCTGTAATGCTGGGGCACATAGAGTGTCCCACAGAAGCATGGGGGGCTCCCCAGTGCACTAGGCAGCAGACCTGGAAGTGGACCAGAAGCACTTCCCCCTGTGCCCCCCCCAGCTCAGTGACTGGTCCCTCCTGGGTCTGGGGGGCACCCGGGGTCCCCCCACAGCTGATCACTGAGCCAGGGGGGCACAGGGTGGCCACCCAGTGTGGTCCCCAGCAGACCCGGAAGTGGACCAGAAGTACTTCCAACCCACCTCCGTGTTTGCTGCCAAGTACATGGGGGGCCCCCACACACACACTCCTGTGGGATGCTCCATGTACCCCAGCATTGCAGCATTCATAAGCCGCACTGGTACCTCGAGATATGTAGAAAAAACATTTAAAGCTGTGTCTATGTCCAAATCGCTGATTCTCCGAATCAGCATTGAATCTTCAGATTTGGATTCAGCTGAATTGAATCAGGGACAGTGATCCAAATCAACTAATTGAATCACTATCCCTGATTTGAGCCATATCCAAATCCGAATCGAATAGGGCCGGCTTCGTACACCCCTACTATGGAGGAAGGCACGGTGAAGCAAGAGATTTCACTGTCTGAGTCACCCAGGACTGTGGACTGAAGGAGATGGACTCAGACCTGGGGGCAGCTAGAGGTTGCTGTTTGAGCACTCTAGAGACTAAAGGCTTGTGTAGGGTTACCATATTTCCAGCATCAAAAAAGAGGATACCTGTGGGGAGAAGGGCATGGAGCAGGGAGAGGGGAAGAGAAAGGAAGGAGGACTGTGATTGGGGAGGGGCATGATATGCCTGTGCCCTGCCTCTGCCCTTCACTTCTAAGTCCTCACCCCCAGCCCTACTGGTGTCCCTCACTTCCAACACGCAGCACCCTGCTCCCCCCCCAGCGCTGCCGATGCCTCTCACTCCCAACCCACAGCCCCCTACCCCCAGCCCTGCTGGTGCCCCTC
>NW_017728994.1:74658042-74661886 GCF_001723915.1 Gavialis gangeticus | reverse complement strand
CCTGCACCCCAGCCCTGCTGGTGCCCCTCACTCCCAACCCACAGCCCCCTGCTTCCACCCCCCTAGCTCTGCTGGTGCCTCTCACTATTGACCCACAACCCCCTTTTCTCCACCAGCCCTGCTGCCCACTCAGCCCCTCACATGCTCACACACACACACTATTACCTGGAAACAGCTTGCCCAGGCACAGAGCACATGACCCCCAACAGTCAATCACCTTGCTCGCTGCTCCCAGCACCAAGCATCCAAGCTTCTCATGCCCAGGAAAAGCCAGAGGCAAAGCAAAAACCCAGACATTTGCTCGCATTTTAAAATAACCTACCCAGACAGAGCACCTGTAGTTTATGTTTGTGTAGCCCAGGTGTACTCGGGTATATACTCCCCTTCTCCAATTGAAGAGGATTGTTAGCCGGCAGGTGTGTTGTGGGGGAACAGCACAGACCACTCAGTTTCCCTCCGTCCCTACAGAACCAGGCCAGGACAGTCAGGGGACTTAACTGTATACAAATTTACATTATTATTTACATTAACTTATCACAAGGAAAAGAAACATGGATATAAACATATGTACGATATAGATATGATATCTAAACTAATAACATAAACAATACCCTTATCACAAGACAGAGGAGAAGGGACCAAAAAAGAGGACATGCCCAGGAAAACCTGGGTGTATGATAACCCTATTGTTTAGGGACATCTCTGGAGGTACAGGGGGGAATTAAGGTGCTGAATATTTGTTACCTTTTATCTGTTCCCTCCCTTTGGCCCATTGATTTTCTATATAGAAGTGGGAACCCCTATGATTTTCTTTATAAAGTCGGGACGTCCCCCTTGCTACTTGTGCCAGTTTCTGGGGCTGCAGGGTTGGCATAGTAGATAAAAATCTGAGGCCTAGATTTTTGCCTTCATATAGTCTTCTCTGTGGACAACAGAGGGTCAAGTAGCTGACAAACTCCTTGATTACCAGGCCAGCTTTACACTGGTGTCAAAACCCCAGCACTCAGAATTTTAGAAAAGCCAAAAATGAAAATTGCTTATGCACCTTTTTCTTGCTTTCTTATAATAGCATTGTCCAGCATCAGAAAGTGAATATGGGGCAAAGCCATGCATCATTCATCATTCTCCTTAAGTATTACCATCTTGAACATAAAGTATTGCTTTTCTTCACACCTCTGCCTCATTCACAAACCCAAACTAAATGAAGAAGGGATTCTACAGAACAAATAATATAAGGTCACATAATTAAAGACTGTGTCAGTATATAAACACAAGGGACAAAGTTGTACAAAATACCTCTGTGAAAAGCAAACAGAAGACAAGATCTTCCTTTGACAAATTTTAAGCATATGTGGAAAAAAAAAAAAAGAGATTTGGATGTAAAACCCAAAAGTGAACACTAATTTTAAGAATATGGCTTGGTACAGATGTTATACAAACTGGTATAAGTACTGAAAACCATCTACACCTGTAACAGAACAAAAGATAGACTGGTTTAGAGCAGACCCTGTTCCTGGGTTGTTACAGAGCTGAACCAGCACAGACTCCTCAGCCCTGCCTCCAGCCAGCTGTCAGCCGCAAGCAGTCAGGGGGAGGAGGGAGATCTTGGTCCCTGCATGAGCCCTGGCATCAGCAACAGCTCACAGCAGGATGGGCCAGGCAGCCTGCAGGGCTCGCACTAGGCAGCAGAAACAAGGCACTCCACCAGGGCAAAAATCAGGCCCCTCAGAGCTTGGCACCAGCGGCAGCAGGACATGCGCAGGAAGTTTGTACCAGACCGCGAGATAGGAGGGCTTCACCAAGGGAAGGTTCAGGCCCCTTAAAGCTCTGATGAACCTCCTGCAGGCAGTGGCAGGAGGCCAGGAAGCACACATTTACCTGCTTCCTGGCACAAGCCTCCCAGGCTGCCAGGCACATCCTGCTGTCTCTGGTGCTGAGCTCCAAGAGGCCTGATCCTTCACTCGGCAGAGCGCCCCTGTCCCCACTGCCCAGTGCAACCCTTCCAGGTTGCCTGGCACATCCTGCTGCCAGCTGCTGGGGCGTGCAGGAACACGGACACTCCTCCCCCTGCCTACCTGCGACTGACAGCTGGCCAGAGGCAGGAAGCAGGGCTGGGGAGAGTCTGTGCTGGCTCAGCTCTGTGACAGCCTGGGGATGGGGGTCACTGGGAAGCATGCAGAAGCACCCTCAACCTGCTGGCTTCAGCCAGTGCACGCAGCCTGCATGCCCTGCCGAAAGGGTGAACATATGTTCTGGTTGCTCTTGATCCAATCTACACCGCTTACAGAAACCCACATAGGTCTGATCAATTCCACCCTGAGCTTTTTGAATGTCCATACCTAGCCTATGATTTTAAGAAGTTGCCTGGCACCCACTGACATCAATGAGAGTTTTGCCATCATCTTTATTATAAAGCAAGATTAGGCCCACTTACAGAGTTCCTGTAACTTACATTGTATTAAATTTAGCAAAGAAAACAGCACAAAGAATAGAGACAAACCTGAATCTTACCACTTTTCAAAACCCTGACCTTTGGGAATCATCAGATCCTGACAATCCTTTTGAATATTCCACAGAGACTCAAGGTGAAATTTTCAAAGCTGCTTGATGGATATGAACATGCGAGCTCCATTCATTTTAATGAGAATTGGTCATCCAAATCCCTTAGGCAGCCTTGAAAATCTCACTCTCAATGTCTTTGATCCTTTCACTGTGCTCAAATACAAACTTGAGTATAATACAATATATTAAAGTGCTATCCAGTATACTGCTACTCAGCCATCTAATCTGGTACATAGCTTCATACACAGCTCAGTCTAGCAGTTGCCTAAGCTACCTAATCACCTCAGTTATTAGCAGAATAAATCAGTTTCCTAATCTACATTTTCAAGTGTTAATGCAGTTGTATAAAGACTCAAAATAATGTTGCATCCATCCCAGCTTCCCTTTGGTCTTTTATAGAACTGATCTCACTTAAGCTGTTTCACTATAGGTAGCCAGTACGATAATAGCCCCCATATTCTGCAGGAAAGCGCACTCCAACTCTGTCTCTCACAGGCATCCAACATATGCTGGGTTCACCCAAGAGCAACTCTCTCATGCTGCTCATAATAATGAAAGAAATTTTTTCTCTTGGTTTGGAAGAGATAAGGTAAGGGTCAGATTGATTAGTATGCAAAGCATTTCAACAGGAGATGCACTAAGCAGTATTAAAAGACAGATACGCCAGGATGGCCGTTCCAAATTACAATGTCTTATGAGAATAGAAATGACTCCCTTTTTGGTTTAACCAGTTTGAATATAAATGGGCCCAATTCCTTTCTAAACAAAAATGTATTTTAAGGATAATGTCCCTTCCATGTAAAAGTTCTCTAGTTGCAAGGACTAGAATTATTCTGATGGGCAAATTCCCCTTGAACTTTCTGATTCTTTCACTGAAAACAGCTTCTGTTGTGGCAGGATACTAGGCTCCCTCATGACTTCTTTGATTTGAACCCAGGTCTGACGGACTCCGTGTCTACAAGAGAGATCACAGCGCTTTGAATTTCTGGCCTGCAAGCAGTTCTTATCACATGGGCGTAGGCAGGTTACGGTAACATACCTGTCTGTTAAAATGAGATACCTCTTTGTTAAACCCACACTCTCACGATTAGAAAATAACAAGTGCTCAATAGACTGGGGGACAGAGGGGTGGAGGAAATCACTTCATCCCTGTGAGCATCTTCTCCCCCAGTGATGTAGGTTGTAGGAGGAAGAGCAAAACTCCAGCTCCTTGCAAAGATGCACGTCTGAGTATTAAAAAACAAACAAACAAAGCCTGTCTCTCATTTTAGCAGTAACATAA
>NW_017728994.1:74633401-74653042 GCF_001723915.1 Gavialis gangeticus | reverse complement strand
TCTCCCCCAGTGATGTAGGTTGTAGGAGGAAGAGCAAAACTCCAGCTCCTTGCAAAGATGCACGTCTGAGTATTAAAAAACAAACAAACAAAGCCTGTCTCTCATTTTAGCAAACTACTACTGTGCCGGGTTACTTAGGTCTCAGAGCCACCTCATTCTCTGCAATCAATCATTTTTAACTAATAGAATGCTACTTCTCTTATTTACACAGAGAACTCATATAATAACTAATTACTTCCTGACTACATACCAAAGCAATCAGAGGAACAAATACAGGTGGGAAAGCTTATTTATTTCAATTACAATTTCAATTTAAAATCATGATAGGAACTATTTTTGATAAAAGATATAGTTATCATCTAATGACAACAAAGTAACTCACTCTTCCTTATCCTGCTTTAAAAGTGATCTCTTCCTAAGTGACTTGGAAAGGAAAATACTGCAAAACTGAATTTGATGCCAGACTCTGTTACATCACTCTGAAAGTACAGAGGAACCTGAAAGCACCTACAACTACCCAGTTCAGAAATGTCTCACTTAGTAAAAAACCAGCATACATGGTTCCTGTGCCTCCCAACCCATCAACAGCATGGAAAGTGGTGAGATGGCTTCAGCATTGCACTACAGGTGTCTCATCATGTTCCCATTGAAGCTCAGAGGCAACGGTTAGGTGTTGAAGCAGTCCCTAGTCTGTGTCATGGATCAGAGACAGCACAGTGACACCATGAAACCAATATTCCCATGGCACAAGAGATAATCAGAACCATTAAGCTTCATCTTCTCTGCATCAAAATGCTATATATAGTTTATGCAGCTTTATGCTTTTCACACCTGTAACACCCATATAGTCTGTGTCTGCATCTGTGTCTGCATCTGTTTTTGATGTGGGCATGAGTGACTGGTGCCTCCTGAACCTGGGGGGGCTCCGCAGAAGCTGCCCCACTGGGGGGGCACCAGCCCTACCGACAGCATCAGTGTTGGCCATCGGGGGGACGTGCACCCCCATGAACCCCCTACCAGTCGCCTATGGATGTGGGCAAGATGGCTTCTGTTGTTCTGGCCATGTGCTCAGCACATGGCAAGCTGGGGCCTGTATATGGGCAAAATATGTAAAACCCTCTGCTTTCATTGGGCAAACAAAGCAAAAGACCCTCCAGGCAGATGAGTAAGAGGGAAGCTAGACTTTCTAATTGGACAAGGCTTGGGTGATGTCACACCAGGTATATAAGAACAACTCAACTAAAGTTTCTAGGTTTTTTCTCCTGGGGCTGCTGAGAGCTCCACAGCTGAACTGGGACCTAGAAAACCTGTTCCCAATGGGGTGCCCCCCCCCCCCCCCCACCCCCTTCAGTGGAGAGGCAAGCAAAAGCTATGGGATGGGAAAGCCCCAAGTACAGGGAGAGAAAGTCTGTCTCAGGGCTCAAGGCCCCCTATTCTCTCCCTCTCTTTCCCCTTTTGTTTTCTGGGTTTTAAGTGGGTTAATGCTATGGCAGTGACAATACCTGGAGCAAATTGATCAGGAATGGAGTCCTGGCAGTTATAATGGAAGTTTTGGCCATGAGTGGGATAATACCGTAGGGGTATTAATCCCTGTACCAGACTGCCCAGGAATGGGTCCTAGCAGTTACTGGTCCCTATGTTTTGTAATTGTAGTGTCTCAGCCCAGTGCTATAGCTGAGACTGGATGTCCAGGCTACAGCCATAGCTGTTTCACAGCTATTGCATTTCAGCATCATTGTGCAGCTGAGCCTCAGCCATATTTTTGGCTGGCAGATCTGGCTGATTACTAGCCAATTTGTCTAGTGCTAGTAAAGCCTAGCACTACTTGTTGTTGATCCAAGCCACAGTGTGATATAGGCCTGGACAGCTCTGGCTGTCCAGTTCAGGCCTAGCAACATAGGCTTGGGACTCCTTGTGTCCTTTTTGTAGTTTATGTTCTAACTAAGCGGTGTGGTTTGGAGCTAGATGTAGTTCAGGCCTGAGCCAAGATATGCCTGACTTTTCTCTGAGCTCTTTTGTAGTTTTCTGCCGAGCAGAGATAGGATTGAGACTAGGAATTTTGGGGTGCGGTATGCTGATGAAAACCAGTTAACACCTCAAAGCCACCATGTGGAAGTGGAGGCTGGCACTCTACCACTTCTCCAGGAGCAACAGAGCCCTTTGCAATGCAGAAGATCTCAAGCAGCTCCCTGCAGTCCAGTAAACATCCCTCCCCTCCCCCACTGCCTTCTCCAGCCCACTGCTGATAGGTAGGTATAGGGGTGCAGGCCCTCTGAACTACCCATTGGGAAAACCCAAGTCCCAGACTGCCTGGGTATGAGTGAAGTCTCCCCAAAAGGGTGCCACGTATAAACTTTGTTTTGTAGTTAGTAGTGTTTTAAAATTATATTGAATGTTTTCTTTTCTTTTGTTTTATTTTCTGTAATAAAATTGAGTGTTTGTGTTTACACTGCTTGCAAGGAGGGGGTTTGTTTCTGTGGGACACCCTAGTAATTCATTTAATGTTTCCCAGGTAGTCTGGGTGGAGGCTTAAGCCAAGGAAAAACATTTAGCACCCCAAAATTGAACCCGGCCCTTGTTGCTGCCAACCGGTGCCTGGAAGAAGGGTTACACACTTAACTTCAGAACACCAGAATCTGACCTAAATAATCTATATCAGGCTCCTAGAAGTGAAAACAGGCATAGGTATATGAACAAACTACCTCAAGCTAAGCTAGTGTGTGAAGTTACACTGTGTCAGCTACTCTACACTGCCTGTGTGCATGGTAAATAAGGTAGCTTATCTCACTTAGACTGAGGGCAAGCTACCTTTCATTTATTGTAACACAACAGTGTGTACACAGACAGTTGGCATAGAGTAGCTAATATATGCTTTAAGCTCATATCACAACTTAGCAGCCTTGCAATAACTTGCTCATGTATCCATGGGGAAAGGAACTTGAATATTTTCTCTTTAAATACAATTTCAGACTAAAAACATACAACTATTGTCATCAAGCCAAATTTGTTCGTTAACGACACTGTCTCAGCAACATTTCAGTGATGTATGTTTGCCCCTCAGAATTCCTTAACATTAATTCCTTCCAAACCATTTCACCCATATCTAGCTATATCACTGCTCACAAGCTTCATGTTCCCAGTGCAATAAAATCTCCATATTGAATGTTGTAATTATCCCTTCTTTCTGGTATTTGTTACTGCTAAGTATGCCTTCTGGTGTTTTGTTCTGTATTTATTAACACACATTTGAGATCAGTCATTATTCTCAGTTACACCAAAACATACCTTCAGGCCAGCCTAGTCAGAACTGGCCACTGCAATTTGAGGTCGTTCAGTTTTGAGCATCCAATAGCAAATGGTCACTTGAACTGTGGCTGCAGGGGTTCTCAGTTTTCTTACAGAAATGTTGGTCCAGTAGGGAAAGATGACTTCCTCAATTTGTGTTCATTCTCTTTTTGGAGGTTGGTTTGCATTCAAAAGTTGTTTCACATTCTTGACCTATGAGAAGTGGAAATACCCATAATATGCAGGGAAAAAGAGTCTATACTAAGAGATCCTCCACCTGCATTAATTTCTACTGCTGGAATAAGGCAATAATGAAGATGAGGCAACTCTGCAAACTCCATCACCACCTCATAGCACTGCTTTTAGCTGCTTCTTCCACTTCCATGCAGCCAGAACCAGAACCTGAGTAAATACAGGCTCCCTCCAAGTATGAATACAGAGAAAGGAATGGGATTTAATAAGGTTTTCAGCACAAGATCCATGGGCTACAATGTGTTTGAATAACACTGAGCACAGTACAACCCTGATTATGAACCCCAAAGACTGTAGTGATTCTAGAAACAATTATTACAATTTTAATAGATTTATCTGTAATAAATACCAGGCAATGCTTCTAGTTAGACTACACAAAGCTAAACTTGGCTTGATCTATCCAAGCTGACAGTTTTCTGCTTCAAGAACATTGAGAATAAGCATTAGCAGTAAAGATAGAAGTTACACATAAAAGCCATCTGATATCTGCAAAGCAACCAAACAGGAAGCACTTATCAAAACAGTAAATGGTTATAGACTGCATCTGTAACTTTCAAAACAAAAACCTGTTTTTTATGCTATGGTAACTATGATATAAGTTATGAAATGATTCTATAAACCAAGTGTATGGCATCTAGTCCACACCATGAAACGCAATACCTTTACTGTTTCCATGGTAACACATATACTTTACAAACTGGGAAATGCACAGGACAGTGTAAACATAAGGGAAAACTTAGTCGAAGACAGAGGTGAGTGCACAAATGTGCAAGGATGACAAATATTTGATTACTGTCATTTGGTTTAGAAAGGCCTTCATGGCTTAGGCATAAGACTGTGCTTATCTCCAAAACTGCAGTAAAATGAATATAGCATTATTCTCCTGACTCCATTATTTCTACCATGTCACCTTCCAAAATGATTATCAGTCTATAGTATTTCTAATGCACCCAGCACTGACCTAGGTATCATATTGGGATAAGAGGTAACATTATTTCTACCAAGTAGGCCTGGAACAAAATATTTTATTCACAGTGGGCATGTCTACACGTGTGCTTTGATGCACATTAGCCTATTTTAATGCACATTAAAGTGTAACTTAACTAAAAACATGCTATTTAGTTAATGTGCATTAAAATAAGTTAATGCTTATTAAGCATCATTAAGGGCTTTTATAGATATCCAGAGAGCCTGCTCCAGTGTGCTGAAAATACATCACATCAGAGCAGACTCAAGTCTATTGGAGCACAGAAATTAACGTGCTCCAGCAGCCTTCCGCATCACGTCTCAGCAACCCCACACTGAAAAAACAGCAGCGTGGCACTATGAAATAAAACATGTTCAATTAGTTTTAGTTTAAAGTGTTCTTCAGCCATGCTATCAGCATGGGGAGGAGCAGGGATGCTGGTACATGTGATGCACGGGCACTTTTAATTAACACAACTTGCTAATTAAAGTGCCCAGTGCCGTGTCCCAAAGCACATGTAAAAATGCCCTAAAAACTGTGCTCTTTAGTTAATGTGCATTAAAATAGGCTAATGCACATTTTCCTAGTACTTCACAATCATTGGCAACGCGTAGCAGGTGCACACAGGTATACATGCACTCCCTGTGAAAAGACACCGCCGACACTGCCGGCAGCACCTGTGGGTGGTCGCCACTCACCAGCTGCCCCCCCTTGCCACCAACACCACCGGTGGCATCTGCAGGTGGTCTGTGATCGCTGCTGGCTGCCACCACTGGTGTCTGTGTGTGGTTGCCAACTGCCGGTTGGCGCTCACAACTTCCCTCTCCTCCCCACCACTGACAGTGCTGCAGCCACCTGTGGGAGCTCCCCACTTGCCACCGCCGCACTCCCACCACCGCCACCACTGCCTGTGGGAGCTCGCCATGCCCCACCAGCCTCAAGGGGCATGTAGCATTCATGCTCACAATAGTACTACTAAGTTTTAAAATGCATACAGGCAAAATGCACAATCTTCATAGCAAAAAAGAAGACCATCCTAATTAAAAGGACATAATCGCAATGCTTGTACGTGGCTATACACACAAATACAAAAGTGATATCTTTTATGGGTCCAGCTGTATCACTGGAATGGGGGGGGGTGTTGCAAATATATAAATACAGTAAAAGCTTTGTTATCCAGTGTGAGTGGGGTAAGAGGGTTCCAGTTATCTAAAAATTCCAGTTACCTGAGACAGGGGTATTTGGTCAGATCTGGAAGGGTGGGGCATTGCACACAGAGTGGCGGCAGCACAGGGTGGTGACCCCGCCGCCCTGGCAAAATTCTAGTTAATACAGAATTCTGGTTACTAGAAGGCCAGTTAACACAGCTTTTACTATATATACATATATATATATAGTTACACACACACCCTGCAGTACAAGCTTCTGAATGCAAGACATTCTTCAGGTCTTCTGAAGAAGGATGTTTTGCATTCAAAAGCTTGTCTAGCTATGCCAACAATGCAGTTGGTCCCTAACAAGATATCACTCAAAGAAATCCTTGCCTCTTACGTAATTCCTGGACCATCACAGCTACAACATCACTCTAACACTACTACATATATTGCATATTACAATGAATGCAATAATAACATTTGCAAAACAGGAGGCCAGGTTCTGCTTTCCCATTCCACTGTGATCAAAAATATAAATATGACATTGGAAGTTTAGTACATCCAGAAATTAAAACCTAAATTCTACATCAGATACCCAATAAAAGTGAAGGTATATTATATGCTCTTTCACTGGACTTCCTGTTCCTCCCTGTTGACAGCTCCAACTTTTTCCACCATTTTTTGTGTTAGCAGCTCTCTTCTGAAAATTAATATATTGAATCCTTTGTTTTAAAGGCAGGATATTTCCCCTTCAGTAGAAAGGTCTACGAGGAGATATTAGCTCACATGCTTTACCTAAACATGTATATGTCTATTCACATGTAGGATCAGAACCATAGTATCAGTTAATCTTATTGTAGTTTAACATCATTTATTCCTCATACGTTCCATGTGGACATACAAGGAGGACATATTCTTAGTTCTTTCTTGGGAAGAATCAGGAAGAATTGAAATTATCGAGAAACCCAAACATCCCAGAGACATCAAAAGTTAATAAAATTAGTCCAGGAAAATAAAAATCTCCGAACATTCAAAGGTACGTGAAAAAGTTACAAAGAGAGAGCATGTAGCATAGCAATTCATTCAACTGAGATTATTTAAATTAATTTATTGAGGCTTGCAGTGTCCCTTCCCATGTCACCATTTATACCATATACTTAATGAGATATAAGTTGGTTCTTTTTACCTAGAGCAGTATCCTCTTTACTACAGTATCCTGTCCTACATGATCACACTGCACTCTTAATAGCACCTATTAAGAAATGTAATTATCATTTACACCTGGTTGTTATCAGCAAGCAATGATTAAGCTGCCAGAATAAAGTGAGATGTTAACCTAAATAAATTTAGGTTAAAAACATTCTTAGTAATTTCTATAAAGAACCACTTGCAAGAGTTTTTAATTAATGAAAAAGTGTGTATGTGTCTGTGAGAGAGAGGGAGATAATGAGCCAAGCAAATTAGGTTCATATTTTTATATGAGGATTTGTCAATGAACCTGAGATATGTGCAGTAGTTGAAAAGACAAAAGCAGGACAGAGTAATTACAAACACAACTTAAGAACATCTCAGTGTTGATAGAACGTGTCACCCTACCTTAAAATCCTCTTGCAACCCCCAAGAAAAACAAAGAAACAAGCTTAATGAAACATGAAGAAGCCAATTTTTAGGAGAGACAGCTGCATAGCTGCATTTTATCTCGATTCAGCTTCCAGCAGAACACTTATACAAGGAGTTCGTTGAACAGAACACAATATTTGCTGTGCCCTATGTACCCTAGCTTACAAAACCACTAACAAGCATCCATTTTATTTCTTTGTATAGAACATGATGTGAAAAATCCCCACATATTAGCAAAGGAACCAAACTTACTGTTTTTGTTGTTAAGTTGTTTATGCTAAGGATTCTCTGTAGTTCACCCCATCACATAGTGTGTTTCTGTATGTAAAATTAACCAAATCTTTTGGATGAATAGCATAAGGTACAGTCACAAAAATTGTATTATTTGAGAGATACGCTTTAATATTGCCTGTCTCTTTGAAAAGATACTTCTCCCCTCTGGTTTGACTGAAGTTAATCTTTAAGTACCAGTTCAAGGCTAGAAAGGAAACTCATTTTTTACATTTATTGAACTTGTCATTGTAAGAATCATTTACTCATTCGTTTCTCGCTGGAAATATTTTAAATGTAAAAATGGACAACTTTTAAAGAAAAAAAAGTGGAATGCCAGTTCTCTGGCCCTGAAACGTCTCACTCATTCTGTCACATACAGTGCTCATAAATCAGCACTATATTTAGTGAAGGTAGATGCCACGTTCCTGTAGTACATATACTATTCTTTTTCCTGCTGGAAGTGAAATGAAATTCTGAAGAATGTCCCAAATAGACCAAGCTGCCAGTGGCAATGTTTTTGTACACTGATATAATAAGTTACACCAGCCTCCAAAGTTGACCAGCTCTCCCCATACCTGCTGCAATAGGCACTGCTATAACCCCTGACTTCCCTAGGGAGAATCAACACCAGATTCTAGTATGGGACCGCAGTGTAATGCTGTGCGTAAGATGCCTACTTCTTGTTTCCAGTGATATACAGGCAGGTTATATTGCCAGTGGAAGCAGGTTTTGTTTCCAGGCTATCACCTTTACGTTGTGTTCACGATCACGTTTTATTTTGCTTTTTTAAATATGAAGATGTTGCTTACTGGCCTTTGAAGAAGCTTCTCTGAATACAAGATTGAACACCTGTAACAATAAAGAAAGCTTTAGGAGTATATGCCATCAGATTTGTTATTTTTTAATCTGTACACCAGAAAAAAAAATTGTTTTGGAGCCCTTGAAAAATATGGAACTTGGTGGTGTCAAACACCGGGTATTTCAGTTCCTACAACGTATCTGGCTTGTGAAAATTGGCAGAGTTTTGTTTTTACAGATATATCAAAGTCCTACTGTCCACAAGTGTATAGATGCATGCACATTATCCACATGGCATCGTAATAATCAACATCTATAGTTAGTCTCCTATGACTGGTATGAAAAGCAAGTGCAGAGTCCATAGATGATACTCACAATCAACACCTGAGATTATACTAAGTATGATTTTAGCAAAAACCTAAATCTTATCTTGAATTTATCTTAAAGTAAGCAAACATGAGGGGAAACACTGTAGCTAAGGAAAAACTAAAACACTTTAAAAACATGATTTAGACAACAGCAGAACTATGAATGAGTGAGCATATCATTGACTGAATGGCAGATACTCACTGATATTCTCAGTGTTACACATTCCTTCCCCTCTGTCTGATCTACGAAGGAAAATAATCTGTTACAGTTCCCAGATGTTTTTATGATAGCTGCCCTCTTGGCCAGTGTACCAGAGGTGAAACTACAGATTCCCACTGTTAAAATTGTAAAAGCTTGAGCAAATAAGCCTGGATCTCAACTTAACAGCTTGAACTATGCAATTTGGATCTAGAGGGCACCTGTACATGCTATAATTACAGCATACTGGAGCAGGCTCGATTAATCAAATCTTCTGCAGTGTGGTAGTTACTGTGCTCCAGCAGCTTCCTGCATCTCATGTATCAGTGTTCCTGTACTTAAAAATGGTGGCGGGGCACTTTAACTAAGGCTGATTCAACAAGCTTTGGTTAAAGAGCCCCCACCACCATTTTGAAGTGTGGGGACACTGACACATGAGGTGCTCTGGGCACTCTAATTAAAGCCTCCGCCACCCCCAACCCCTGGAGCGTGTGTATACATGCCAGAGTGAGATTTGCAATGAACACTCAATATACTACAAGTACAAACGGGGAATGTTCAAACGAAAGTGGCATGAGCATGTGGATTTGAAACAGTACAGATAATAAGTTTTGCATAGACAACTTTTTTTTCTGATAAAATGAGATTTGAATCCACTCTTTTCTTAGCTAGAACAAAGTAGATGACAAACACATATTGTATATTAGATACAACTAAACAGTAGGCTGTGCTTGAACGTGATGGGAATGAGACTAAAATTGAAGAAGTTAATATTCACACAGAGAATTAACTCAGCATTTTGGTTTCTTTATACCCTACCTGTCTGTTGCATCTGTATCCACCTGCTCTCTCTCGTCTTATATTCAGATTGTAATTTCCTCAGGGCAAGGACCATCTTTGTGTACCTGTTTGTACAATGCCTGAAACAGTAGAGCCCTGCTTTATGACAGAGGCATTTAGGGGCTGCTATGCTAATAAAAGTTACCCATTTCATTTTGTGCATCTCACAATGGTTGGCTGGTCATTTGTCTGCGTGTTTGTTTTTACTACTGCAACACTAGCCTGAGTGTAAATCAGTTGAAATTTTAAGATTCTGAAATCACCTGAGGTCAGACCCTGCTAATGATACTGCAATTCCATAGATTTAATAAAATATATAATATGCAGAACTAATGGCTTAACAGGATTTTCTGGCAAGAAAACAATCACAGATTTCCCAAAACTATATGTGATAAATCCCATTTAAAGTACAGGAAAGCTTGAAAATTGAACATAGGTTAACTAAGAATATTCACAAGAGTCGGGTTTCTCCAAAATGTACAAGGCATATGGATTATGGATTATTTTGCAGGTTTGCTTCATAAGTGGCTCATTTTGTTTATAAATTCAAGAGATTTAGAAATCAGAACAAAATCTTTGCTGCTTACTGAAAAGATGATATTAAGGATATCTTCAGCAGGTGAAAAACAGCATAGATATTCTGGAGCTGTGTTGATTTATTGCAGCTAATGTCTGGACTTAAATCTTTTATGTGTTTTCTTATTATTTACACTTTTCAGGAACTAATTGTAGTTCAATAACTTGATCCTCCAACCCACTGAGTGCCTTAGATTTCCATTAAAGGCAGGCGAAGTCAACTGCTTTCACAAATTGACATTTGATTGCAATAGAAGCAGAGGGTACTCAGCAATACTTCTACACAGGAGCAAGAAGCATAATTGCCTTACTTTCATTTGTGCCTACTCAGTGCCAACTAGATCAAACCTGAAAAATGGCTCCACATCCACTCTAGAACTGAAGTCTCCTGAACTGCTCAGGGGACCAGGGAGCTAGTGAAAATGCCCTCCCTCTGCTTCAAAAAAGCATTATACCCATAATTATTACTGTAAACTTTCCACATCTGCTTTGTGGAAAAAAACTGGCCTTAAAATAAGAGAAGTACAGCTTCTGAAGGAATGAGAGGTCATATAAAAGAGCAGTGTATTCTCCCTCCCTCCCAGTTGCAGTGGGAGGCACTGAAAAGATGTCTTCCTTTGTTGAACTGTGCCTTTAGGCCCACACATTCTCCTAGCTATCAGCCCCATAGGCGGAGGAAAAAAAATATTTCAGGGAGCTGAGCATATCCGCATCTTCCCCACACAGAAGGTAAGTCTGTGGGGAAAGGGGCAGGAGGAGGAAGTAGGTCTAAGGCTGGGGCTGGGCAGACCCTGCACAACTGGGGCAGGGTGGGGCATGGGACAGAGCCACAATCAGTTTGTCTGGCGGGGGGAGGAGCCTGGCACGGGAAGGGGGTGACAGCTCCCGCCATCACATGCACCCTGGGCAAGCACGAGGGGCACACATGCAGGGCGGGCTGCTGCTAGGCTGTTTCTGGTTGGGGAGGGATGGGTCACACTGTGCTCAGGGCAGATGGTGGCAATGCTGGCAGGGGGGTTATGATGAATTTTGGGGTGGCTGCAGCCTCCCCCATCAGTTACGGTGAAAGCAGCACAACATCATGCCATCTGACCATGTGCATCCTGCCCAGCAGTAGGAACCACATGGCGCCATGCTGCACCACTTTTGAAGCAGCGGCAGCAAAGCACGGAGGCAGGGCAGGGCAGAGCCCAGCCCAAAGCTGCAGCCTGCCATGCACACATCCCCCACCTCCCTTGGTTCCCCCACACCACACCCCTGGATGAGCCACCAAGCTCTGATTGTCCCACAACCTGGCCCAGCGAAGGCCCCATTCACTGGGGCCCTGGCCAGGCCAGCTTGTGGAACATTCCCCACAGTTCAGGAGGGATTCAGGCAGGGGCAGGAGTTAATGATTTACCCTTGCTTCTGCCCCACTCCCCTGCTGCACTGTGGGGGTCTTGATTTGCCTCCCCCTGCCCCTCCCTATCCCCAAGCCCAGGCAATCATAAAGAAAGTAGATTGAAAGAAATCTACCTGCCATGCTGGGCTGGTTGTGATCCTGGCTACACAGAATATCTGAGTGTGCATGCCACTCCCCATCCCTGCTGCAGCATCCTGCGGCCAGGCTGCCCTGAACCTATACCTGCTGCCTAGTGTTCAAGCCCCAGTACTGTAGCCCTCCCCCACCTCTTCGACCACCTATGATCATCCCTGCTTCCTCCTCACCCCCTGCAGGCAAACAGACTCTTCTCAGATATTAAAGAGGACACTGCTACCCTCTTACCACCCCAAAGAAGCTATTAAAGTGGTAAAAAGTAATAAAAAAACCAGATGGTCTCTGTAAAATGCCAGGAGTGAAACAAAGAAAATGCACTGAGAGGTGGTGGGTGGGTGGGAGCAGTTAAAGTCCTACCAGAACTAAGATGCTCTGGAAATGCATGGGTATGGTCCTTTACTCTGTAGCTATTGTTTTCAGGAAAAATGAAGAGAAAAAGTAATTTTACTTTTGAAAAGAGCTGGTTCTAAAGCACATGATTTAAAAATCTTTTCCCTTAGCTCAGAAAACAGCTAACTATGAAACTTAAGAAATGTGAGGAATATAGCACACCATGTAAAAATGAGATATTTTAAACAGGGAGTACAAAGAAGGAAAAAGCATAAAATGGTTTGCTTTTGATCTAAGGCTGAAAAAAATCAGTTTTGCAATTTTGGTGAGGGGAGACATGGAGGTGCTAACTGAGAGCATGTTAAGAGACCAAGTCACATTTGGGATCTGAGACAAAACCCTCAAGATGCAAAATTACCTTTGAAAAATCAAATAGGATTTACCAAGCAAAAGCAGCCACACAGTCCAGACTGAATCTGGTGGATGATTTACGGTGCTCAGGCACTGAGGAAATGATAGGAAATCCCAAACACTACATGCAATAGAGAGAGGCAGAAAGGTACGAACAGCTAAAACGTCAGACTGCACCAAAAAAAAAAGTATGGTATTTGGAAAAAGATGCAAGAACTATAACCAGAAACATAATGATGTGGCCAGAGCCCAGGACAGCTGTGGCAATTTTTGGTAGCCACCATCAGCACAATCAAGCTGTTGAAGTGGCAACCTTTTTTCCCCCAGCCCTTAAGTCAGAGCCCAGCGAAGCTGTCCCTACTGTCCCACCCAAATACACCACTGATCATAATGTATTATATCATTTCACCAAGATCACAAAGGCTAGAAGATCATGCATAGACAGAACAAAAAGGATATCAACACCATTAACTCAGAGAAAGTCTGCAGAGGATAATATTGTAGGAGAAAAATCATTGGACTATCTGCCTGAAAGCATATAGAACACTTCATTATTTTTAGGTTGGACAGAGATACACAATCCAATGAGGTGCAAGAAACAGTGATATTAGCACTGAAAGAAAAAGAAAAGCCACAGGCAGTAGAAGGAAAACAGGTAAAATTCAGGGCTTACACAGCAGGGATCTCATGACCACTAAGGATGTATGTGAACTGAATGTATAAGTATACTACTTTGCACTCACACTTACTACATTTCATCTTATTTATTTCACAATGTATCTCCAATTTGTCAAAATCATTTTAAATTTTAACCCTGTTCTCTAAAGGGCTTGCAGTCCTTCCAGGTTGGTATCTTCAAATTTAATAAGTATATTCTCCATCCTGTCATCCAAGTTATTAATGAAAACATTGAATAGCACTAGACCCAGGACAAACCCCTGTGGGAGTCCACTTAATAGAACCTTTTGTCCTCATTTGCTTAAGAGAATGTTGTATGTAATAGTGTCAAAATCCATACTACAGCCCAAATAAATCACAGCTGCTCTTTCTTCCCCATCCGTACAGCCCATTACCCTGGCATAGAAAGAGATTATGTTGGTTTCATAGGACTTGCACTTAACAAATCCATGTTGTCTGTGGCTTATTTCCTTTTATCTACTAGATGTATACAAACAGACTGTATGATTACTCATTCCAGTGTCTATCTGGGAATTGAAGTTAGGATCTATAACAATTCCATGGGTCCTTCTTTTCCCCTTTTATAGATACAAACTATGTTTGCCCTTTTCCCACCTTCTGGAATCTCACCTGTCCTCCAAAAGTTTTCAGATACTACTGTTAATGGAGCTCTGATTTAGCTAGTTGATTAAATTCTCTTGGGTGGAGTCTGTCATGCCTAGCTGATCTGAATACATTTCAAGTTGCCTGCTCTACCACAGTGAAGATGTTCATTCCCTAATCTAGTCTGAATTCTTGCTCCCTTATCAGCAGTTATGATTATGTTAACAATGGTGTTAACAACCTGATCAAATTTAATATTTTTTAGTAAGTTTTTCGTTGTAGCTGTGTTGATCTAAGGACATAGGCAGGCAAGGTTCTTTGACTAGATGTGATATCTTTATTAAACCAACTGAGTAATTGGAAAAAAGTTATTGGCAAGCTTTCAGGCACAGTCACCCTTTTCAGGCATAGGGAGTCTCTGCTGGTCTGAGACTCCAAGGAATGAGCAATTCTTTTAGCAAAGGCTTTTCATCACCTGTAATTAACTTTCCCTCCTCTCTGGGTGCATCTACATGAAACACTTACTGCAGTTGTCTAATTAGCTCTACAGTGAAGCATTTCCATCTACACATACAGAGCTATTAGGCCAGAATAAATTAACTAACTCCGCCATTGGTTAGTACTGCTTGATACAAGTATGGCAGAGTTATTTACTCCACCGCAACATGTGTAGACACTGACCAGGGCTGGCTGGGGTACAAGGGTGCCACACTGCAGAGTTGCCTGCCCCGCACTGTTACCTCTCAGCTCCATGTTCTTGGGGAACCCTGGCACAGGACGCAGCCTGTCTGACAACTCTCCCCATCCCCACTTCTGCCTGAACAAGAACTGATTAGAGGAAGGACTTACAGAAGACAAAGAAGATGCAGTGGGAGATGCACTTAAAGCCCTCCAGACAAGGGTGATAAGAGTGAAGCAACTCCCCTGGTCTCATTTGCATCCGAGATGTCAATTCATTTAAATGGGAGATGGAACAGGCTGCACCTTCATTAGCATTCAGGATGGAGAACAGAGATTCCAAGGCAAGGACCGCACTGAATTCTGGGATCAAAAAAGCAGGGGAGCAGTTCATGATGGGGAATCCTTGCTCCAAATGCTAATCAACCCACATCTACACACACCCAGCCCAGCATTTATCAGACCAATTCTAGTAATGACTCCTCTATTGGTATCCAAAACACAGAATCTTCCTGTCTGTATGTAAGTTCCCTCAGAGTAATGCCACTTATAGCCAGCAGTGATCAATTCCCATTATCCAGCATATGTACCATTGTTTACCCCTAAACAAACCTATTGTTCTCCCTTGAGCCATTGTTAGTTCTCTACAAAAGCCCCTAACCCAAGCTCAAGTGTCTGTCCTGGTGCTTGGATCCAAGCTGCACCAGTTCCACTCCTTTTCTGCCTGGAATCTCTCCATTCGTGCTGAGGACTCTGCCGGCTCCAGCAACACCTGGGAACCTCATCTGGTTCAAGCTTCACTGAGTGGTGAGATCTCAAATGTCTCTCTCTCTCTCTCTCTCTCTGACTCTAGGAACCTGACTTTTATTCTCTTACTCCAGGCACAGCTTTCTAAACCTGACTTTTGCTAATCAGACTTGAGCTAGACTTTCCCAAAACCCTAACTGAAACTATGTAATATTGTAACTGTTTATTTGTCTCTCTCTTATATGGCTATTATCACTGGTATCATTATAAGTTCATATACCTGGCAATAAATAACTTTTATGGTCAAGCTAGTTGCTATACTTTTTCTATGAACCTCACCTACTCTTTCTTTCCTTTAACCTCCCCATTTGCTCTGCAGCAACGCTTCTTCTACCTAAGCCAAAGATCTCTGTAATGCTCAAAACCACAGTGGAATCTGCTCATCAAGGGGGTTACTACTAGGACCATTGTGACAGAAGATTGTGATGTGCTGAGTTTTGAGGTGCATGAGGGTATCAGCTGAAAGTGCTTTTCAGACCCAGCCTGCTCAGACGTCCTCTGTTAGTGTGTGTGTATATGTGTGTCTACCTGCATTTATTACTGTTCTGATGAAATAAGGGATGAACTGAGCTCAAGGCACATGAGGGTGTCAGCCTATCAATGCTGAATTGTCCAGCCTTACTCAGATGTGCTCTTTTAACCTGTGTGCTTGTGTCTGTCTGCATGTTATTGTTGCCCTGATGAACTGAGTTCAAGACCTATGAGGGTGTTAGCCTGTCAATGCTAAATAACCCAGCCTGGCTCAGGTGTATCCTGTTGATCTGTGTGTGTATATGCATACATGTGTTTACTGATTCAGTGGTCGGAGGAACCCAGGCCCATTGAAACTGAGCCCTGCAAGATAGCTCCATTGGGGGTGAGGACTTGCAGAAGGGAGAGAGACAGCTCCATATAGAAACACAAATAACACAAGCAGTGCATTGACAGAATTACAGAGACCCCCAGAAATGTACCCCTAATAAATGAGCATACCCCAAAGTGACAGGCAGATCTGGTAACAGCACTGTAGCACCCTCATGCCCCAGCCACCCTCTCCACAGCACATTGAGCTGGGTCAGGGCAGCCCGGGCTGGCAGGCTGAACCCCAGGATCCCCTGCTAGCTGAGGCTGCTCCACCCTGGCTCAATGTGCTTCAATCCCAATCACACATGAAGACGCTGCACTTAGAAGCAATAAACTCCAGTGCAAACTGCAACAGAGTTATTCAGCTGGACTAATTTCATGTATAGATGTGCCCTTTGAGTAGTAACTTAACTCTTTGTTTGGACTTCCTCTTACTACTACTGTGGGTCTAGGTATACACTCAAAAGACTTAAACATATAAAAAAGAATGATTTCCACTACCCCCAGAAATCGAAATTTTTGGAAAGAAGGCAGATACAAAATGTTTTGCTGTGCTTGATGTATTAGCAAAGTTCTAGCAGGTGCCCTTAGAAAAAAACAAAGAACATATTTGTGCATATTCAGCAATCCCTTTGGGACACAACGCATCCTCAGATTTCTATTTGCATTGCATTCAGCACCTAAGGTGTTTCACAAAAAAAATACAAGAAATTTTTGAAGGCCAAATGGAGCTAATGTCTATAGAGATACTATGATCTGAGGAAAATATCAGAACATGACCACAGGCTTCAAGCACCTTTGGAAACAGCCAGAGCTGCTAAGAAAAAGTTAAGCAAATAAAAGTGTTAATTCCATGTGATAAAAACGTACTTGGGAAAGAAATGAAAGCACCAGACAGTAATGGTAGATCACAGTATGAAACTAACTTCACAACCTGTTTACACATCAGCAGAGAAGAAGAGGGTACAAAGAGTCTGTAGAATGATGAACTGTGTAGGGAACTGTGTGCACAGCCTGACACCTCACCAGCAATTTTGGAGCACTGGTGTGCAAAAATCAAATTGATGTGGGATGCAAATCTTAATAGACAGCTTGGAGTTAAAGTGGTCTCTACAAGCACTCTGATAATAAGCACCAAAAATGGAGTTGTTTGTTGGAACTTCCAAGGAAGCTGTTGACTTAGGCCTCTCACAAGTAAGGTCAGAATTGAAGACAAGTGGCACCACAGGCCCTAACAAAAACTGGAGGTCAACATAGTAAGATAGAAAAGGACACTGGCTTTAGTTCATTGGAGTGAAGTTTCATGTCTTTCTTATGGCAGACCAGTGTTCTCTAAAGCTAAACCATTTCTATATTACCAAAAGGGGCTGGAAGACCCCTCATTCCCCCTGCATTATTTTGAAGGTAAAAAGACTACATTTCTAATGAGAAATACACTATTTACAGATTGAATTAAAACCAGGGAAAATGTGTTGGTTATAAACACACTCCCTAAACCAGGGATCATCAATCTACAGCCTGTGGAGCCATTGGATCTGACCCATGGCACAGGGTTTTGGCAGTGTTTGGTGACAGGAGGCCTTGGATCCAAGCTGGGTCGTTATGACCTGCTTCCAGAAAATGTTGCCAACTGCTGCTCTAGGTAATTCAACAATAGTGCGGTGAGGCAGGAGTCCAGAGCTAGGGGATGTTCCTATTAATCTAAAAAGAAACAAAGCACCGAGAACCCTTTGGTTTCAGATTAAATGTAGATGGTGTTTGCCAAAGCTACTGCTGAAGATACAACCTTGCTAAAAGCAATTAAGGGTATTAGCATATAATACAGGGTGGATACAATAGCAGATCCCCAGTCCCTATTATCAAATTAAGAGGGAGTTACAGTACTAGATAAGATTTGTTTAAATGGTGCTGGATACAAAGTTTTCTTATTGTAAGTATTTAAAAGTAATTATTACATTAACATTGTTAATTATTATTGTTACGTTAAAAGGAAGGAACATGAGGAACCTCCACCATCAGGAAATCAGAGGCTCCAAGCACATAGTTCCAGGTATTTAGAATCCAGACACTGAAGCCAGGTACAGAAGTTACACTTATTACACGGTAAGCACACAGCGAACAGACAGTCAGGGCACACAGAGCACTGTCAAAATGGCAGATCCCACTCTAAAATAATCCTAGATGGATATACTATCAGACTTCAGTGCTGTAGGTTAGAGCACAGTAATGAACATCTGTACCAGATCCCATCACAACTCACTTTAGGTCACAGTCCACCAGCAATCCATGGGGCTTTGTGGTACCCCATTCACCTCCCCCTCCCCCCAACCACCACCCCAGCAGTGCTCTAGCCTAGGCCAATGTTGCCTACCAAATTCTGTGGTAGGCAACATTCCACAGTTTTTCTTTATTATAGACACACACAAAAATTGGCAATTACAACATTTAATTAAACTGAGGGTCATCAGTTTTGAATCACATTCCCCAGGCTGCCCTAAGGTTGCGTATGTGTTAAATGGAGCCCTTCTCCACCTCAACATCATAACCAATGCCCCCCACCACCCCACCTCTACGTCATAACCACCTGGAGCAGCCAGGGTCTTTCCCCACTCTCTCAATATTAACTGAGAAGGAGGTTTCAAGTTCCAGAGCAGGCAGTGTTCCACAGTTTTTGTTTAATAAACGCAGTAAAAGTGTGGCAGCTTCAACATTTGATTAAAATGAGGCAAGTCTTTTCACCAGGCTGCCTTCTGCCAGAGCCCCAGTATGTGCCCCAGGGGAGTTGGGGAGGGAGATGATGTTGGAAGTTGGGGACACTGTCCAGCCAGCCTGGGTTGTTGGCAGTCGTGTCTGTGATACAGGGCCTAAGGAGGCCAGGGCTGGAGACCCATGGCCCAGTACCTACTTATCCAGGGTGGGCTCCCAGTCTATGTGGGTGAGGAGCTACTCAGCCAGGGTTTCGCAGATGTGGACAGCCTGCCACTGTGTGGAGTCAGAGTCACCACCATTGGGGCAGGGAGGGGAATACAGACATCTGGGACACATGCTCACACATATACATACATACATACACACACAGGGAAGACACACATCCAGGATGAACTGATGGAAAAACAGCCCAGGCATCTGGGACACACACACACTTAACAGGTGCAGGATGTGCAGGTTTGGTATACAAAGGATAGCCAGCTGATGGCTCATGGCTATGATGAGCTGCTGCCACATTAGGTCCAGGTGGACAGCCATGATCTCCCACCAATCGGGAGTGATTCAACCATTCAACTCCATGCAGGAGTCTTCAGCAGTCCACAGGGAATGCTAGGAGGTGTATCAGATTGTCCCCTACCTGCTGGGCTCGGTCTGTGCAGTCAGGCTCCCAGTCCTGCCTTCCTCATCCCCTCATCCCTCCTCCCCCTGCCAAC
>NW_017728994.1:74622434-74628401 GCF_001723915.1 Gavialis gangeticus | reverse complement strand
ATAAAACATATGGCTCATACTGTGGAAACATACTGATGACAACCTACCACAAGGATAGGTTAGTGCAGCCCATCTGAATAAGATATATCATAGCGCCCCCACAGTACCAACTCTTTTTCAAGAATACATTGAATATATTTTGACTTCCTCTTCACTCCTATAGCTGAGCTGTACCTTTCCTATTTCCAGTTATTCCTGTTTCTTCACCAACCTTAGGGCTAGGGACAGACATTCAGAAAGCCTGAATTGATTCAATCTTTGCAGGTTAGTTTAACCTGGCTAGGCTAAATCAGTTTTGTAACTGGACAGACATCCCAGAAATGCAGGCACATGTCTGCAGTGGCTCAGGCTAGAAGCCAAGGAGTGCTAAAGCAGCCCTCCCTTCCTTCCACAGCACGGAGCTGGGGGGGGGCATGGCCAGGCCTTGGTAGGACACTCTGATTAGCCCATCAGGGAATTGATAACAGTGCTTATCACCCCTAACTTAGTGTTTATCACTCCATTAAGAAAACAACAGAGGGACATTGCCAGCTACCTGTTGATTCAGCATGGACCATAGTCATCATGTGGCCTGCTAGCTAATACACAGACACCTCCTCGTAGGGAAAGGGGGAGTTCCTCCTTAGCAGGAAGTGGGGAGGTGGGCGAGCAGCCTGCAGTGTCTGCTGAGCTCCAGCCAGGGAGCAGAGGGGAGGAACCACCTGTGCTGAGGAGCAGAGAGTCTCACCCAGCCCAGACAGCATGTCAGAATGCTGAGGGAGTCTGATTAATCTTAAACCAGCAAAGAGTCTGGGACAGACATTGCATAAACTGGTTTGACCCAAATCAGTTATGTTTAAAACTACATTCAACCAGGTTTATCTCAAACCAATTTGGTTTATGTGCACAGAACATCTGTTCTGTTACAGGTTTAAACCAGTCTCTGAACACTTAAAGCAGTTTGTGTGTAATGTCTGTCCCTAACCAAAGGGACAACAAGTCCTCTGCTTACTCCTGGCCTAATCTTTGGCACTTAGAGTAAAGTTTGAAAGTTAGAACTCTTCCTCCTCAGCCCTCTTGAATGCCTGTACTCTCATGAATGAAGTAGACTTTTGTCACATTCCTTGGCTCTGATTACTGAACTCAACCAAGTGTGTTGCAAGTTTGCAGCTATTCATGGAAGAAGTCCCTCAGCCAGGGTTCTAGTCTTCTTCCACTGCCACAGAGCCAAAGTAAAGTAAAGGTTTGAGTGCAGCACAGATTAAAGATTTGGTCCAAGATAAAGAGAAATCATAAAGACTGGGAAAAATTAGATCTAAAAGTCTGTTGTGCTGTTTACTCAAGTCTCTATCCTATAAAGTTTTAATTAATACTGCAGCAGTATCTTTATTTATTAATGCCTCCGATCTTATATCATGACAAAAACAAGATTTTCAGAATTTTACTAAACAAAGCCCAAATCCATTCTTTTCTATGAACTCCTTGGCAATTGTGGATACACTATTTTTGAGTTTTGTTGTCTCAAAGGTAAAACATTCATGGATACAAATGAAAATGCAGTTCATCTACATCTAAACTACATCTTCCTCCTGGCCTCTACTAGTACGTTTCTTTATCTGATCTCCACAATGCAGATCTAGGGAATTTCCATTCCTGTTACTTCCTAGTATCTTCATCAATTTATCTTTTTTCCACCTCTCTCTCTCTCACTATTTTCATCAACCTCCAAAAAAACTACCTTCTACATTGGCTGAGATCCACAGAATTCTGACAGTCTTTACTTGCCATGGACTAACCAATACAACTAAGACACATTTGCAGCAACAGCTGCTTACAGCAAATTTTGAGCCAGGGAACATTTTGCGTCCTATGTATTCAGACAACACTCCCTCCAACAGCATCAGCCATTTAGGAGCCTAACATCAGGGACAGATAGAGGAGTTACCAGTACTTAACTAATAGACCTGTGTGAAGCTTCAGTCACTGACTCAATTCAGCAGAGATTTGGCCCAATTCAGTGGCCAAATCTCTGAACCTGAATTGAATCAGGAAACCCTTTAATCTCTCTGAATTGAATTGGAATCCTCCAAATTGATTGAGAGAGATTCAGAAAGATTTAATGATTTGGACATGGACATGGACACAGCTTTAAATGTTTTTTCTACATACCTCAATGTACCAGGTGGCTCATGAATGCTGAGATGTTAGGGCAAATGGAGCATCCCACAGGAGTGCGGGGGGTGGGGGTGGTCCCCAGCATGCTCAGCAGCAGACCCGGAAGTGGACCAGAAGTACTACCCCGCACTCCTGTGGAATGCTCCATCCACACCTAAAATTACCCAGTGGCACATGAACCAGCTTTCAATGAAACCTGGGAATCAGGATTTTCTTAATGTTTTTTTTGGTTTTTAACTTTTTAACAAAAAACAAATTCTGAATATGGCTGAACCATAACTGAATTTTATCATATGTCTCTGTCAAATTACTACCCAAAGTAAAGATATTTAATCTTTTAAATAGGACCTTTCCGCTTGGACATTTTCCCACATTTTCCCCTCTACCTGACCTCTGTTTGGTTAAAAATTCTCTAGTAGAGGTTCTCAAGAAAAATGGAACACTTGTCTCTTTCTCGGTCTCGGTCTCTATTCTTTCCACTGGCCAGATTCTTCCCAATGGCTGAGTTCTGTGTAGTGCAAGACAACTGAGTGGGTGCCAGGGAGCTGACTATTCATCTGATCCTGAAGGCTAAACTGTTCCAACATGAGCATAAATTATAACAATTTCCCTTAGGCAACCAGCACCTAGAAGATTAGTGCAGCAAAGCTGTATTTTATCACACTTCCTCCTTCAACCAAGTCACCTTATTATTGCACTACAATTTATTTTGGTATAGCGTACAGAAGTTCAGGGTTCATTGTTGCTAAGCTCTGCACAAACACAGACTATGAAAAAAATGTTCTCTGCCCCAGGAAGATACAATCTAAGTAAATAGCTTTATGCTGGAATGGGAGCAAGAACTAGGGGTCACTTGGTGCAACCTTTTTTCCAGCTGAAAATTCTCCACTATCCTCCAAGAATCCAGGCTCACTGTAGTTTAAGCAATGCAAAAGGGGGCAGATATTAACTCAGTCTATGACCTTAAGTTTGAAGTGCCAGGATTTGGACTTAAAGAGAGCTACAGCTTTTTCACTGAAAATTGAGAAAATGTGATATGAAATCCTTGAGACACAAACATAGAACAATGATCTTTTGCAGAGTAGAACAGCACTTTAAAAGGCACTTGAAAACTCTAATATTCACTTCTCTTTTGAAATGGAAGTGAATTTTCTTCCTTTAGCAATGCTTGCCAATTCACAATAGCACATAGCTTGTTAAAGTATGTACTGCTCACCTGAAAAATATCTAACAAGTTGAATTTCCAGTCTACTGCCATGTGCCAACCTGCTGGTTCTATTTAAGAGAACCTGAAACAATGTAAAACAAAATTATTTCTTAATATCAATTTACAATGCTCATAGTATGGGGAACAAGCAGGAGGAACTTGCCCTTCTGCTAGCTAACACAAACCCAGACACAGTGGGGCTCACTGAAACTCGGTGGGATCCAACGCATGACTGGGTGGTAAACACCAAGGGCTATAGGCTGTACAGGCGAGATAGAATGGAGAGGAAAGGTGGGGGCGTGGCACTATGTCAAAGAGTAATACACATCCTCAACAAACAGCACTGGGTCAGAGGAGGGTCAGACTGAAGTGCTCTGGGTCAGAATACAAGGTGGTCAGGGGGGAAAGGGACTTAATGGTGGGGGTCTACTACAGACCACCCAACCAGGGGGAAAAGCTGGACTGGGAATTCTCAGGTCAGCTCACAGAGGCAGTTAAGTCAAGGGATGTGGTTATCATGGGTGACCTAAACTATCTGGACATCTGCTGGGAAGAGCAGTCAACCAAGTCTGACCACTCACATAGGTTCCTAGCCAAATTACAGGACCTCCATCTAACCCAGGAGATGCACAGTCCCACCAGGGGAAATGCCTTGTTGGACCTAGTCCTGGCCACAGGCAACAACCTGGTGGGGGGACTGCGGGTTCTCGACCACCCGGGGCGATAGCGATCATTGGCTACTGGAATTCACCATCCAGTGCAGGGTGCCAAAGGCCAGCAGCAAGGCAGCAGCCCTGGGCTTCAGGAGGGCAGATTTCAATGTAGTAAGGGGACTAGTCAGGGAGGCACTGAGGTCCCAGAGGGGAGGGGAGTTGGGAGTCCAAGAAGAGTGGTCGTTCCTTAAAGAGACGATCCTCCAAGCCCAAAGGGTGACAATCCCAACACAGATCAAAGGGGGCAAGAGAGCTTAAAAAAGCCCATGGCTCACCAAAAGCAGCCAGGAATGTCTCAAAGCTAAAAAGGAGGCATATGCCCAATGGATGGGAGGGGCCATCACCAAGGAGGACTATACCTCCATTGCTCGAGATGGTGCAGGGGCTGTTAGGAAGGCTAAGGCAGAGATGGAACTGGGACAAGCGACCTGGATCAAGGATAACAAGAAGTTCTTTTTTAAATACATAGGGGGTAAAAAGAAAGTACCGGGTAACGTGGGCCTCTGTAGGACATGCTTGGAAATCTGGTGGTCATATGAGGTGACAAAGCTAACCTCTTTAACAAATTCTTTGCCTCCATTTTTCTGAGTAGGGACCGGGTCATCCTCCCCACCAGAATCCCAGATGGACCCAGGGGAGGTGCAGCCAGGCCCAGGGTCAGTGAGGACCCAATCAGAGAACTTCTGGTGGGACTAGATGTGTTCAAATCAGCAGGTCCTGACGATCTCCATCCCAGAGTACTGAGAGAATTGGCAGAGGTCATTGTGGGACCCCTGGCACAGCTTTACGAGCACTCGTGGTGCTCTGGTGAGGTGCCAGAGGACTGGAAAAGGGCCAATGTGGTCCCCATTTTCAAAAAAGGGAGGAAGGAGGACCTAAGAAACTATAAGCCTGTTAGTCTTACCTTGGTCCTGGGAAAGCTCTTTGAGAAAACTATCCAGGAGCACATCTGTGAGGGACCAGCAGGGGAGATCATGCTTAGGGGCAATCAACATAGGTTCATTAGAGGCAGGTCCTGTCAGACCAACCTGGTGGCCTTCTATGACCAGGTCACAAAATCCCTGGATGCAGGTACACGTAGTCTTTCTGGACTTTAGGGAGGCCTTTGACACTGTCTCTCACCCCATTCTCATTAAAAAATTAGGTGACTGTGGTGTTGATGCCTACACTGTCAGATGGGTCGCAAATTGGCTGGAGGGCCGCACCCATAGAGTGGTGGTGGACAGCTCATTTTCAACCTGGAAGGATGTGAGCAGTGGGGTTCCCCAGGGCTCAGTCCTCAGGCCCACACTTTTCAACATCTTCATCAGTGACTTGGACAAGAGGGTGAAACTGTTCTAATTTGTGGATGACACTAAGATGTGGGGAGAACTGGGCACACTAGATGAGAGGGACAGGTTACAACTAGATCTGGACAGGTTACAGGGGTGGGCTGATGAGAATAGGATGGGTTTCAATATTGACAAGTGCAAGGTACTGCACCTTGGGAGGAAGAACCAGGAGCATACCTACAGGCTGGGGAACTCCCTTCTCATCAGCACAGAGGCAGAAAAGGATCTTGGAATCATTACTGATTCCAGGATGAACATGGACCACCAATGTGAGGACGTGGTCAGGAAGACCAACAGCACCTTGTCATGCATCCACAGATGCAGCATGAGCAGGTCCAAGGAGGTGATCCTCCCCCTCTATGAGACATTGCTCAGGCCACAGTTGGACTACTGTGTCCAGTTCTGGGTGCTGCACTTCAGGAAGGATGTGGCCAGCATCGAGAGGGTCCAGAGGAGGGCCACTCACATGATCAGGGGGCAGCAGAGCAGGCCCTACGAGAAGAGGCTATGTGACCTGAACCTGTTCAGCCGCCACGAGAGAAGGCTGAGAGGGAATCTGGCG
>NW_017728994.1:74610243-74617434 GCF_001723915.1 Gavialis gangeticus | reverse complement strand
GGGCTGCTAGGATCTGGAACCAACTTCCAAGGGAAGTGGTGCTCGCTCCTACCCTGGGGGTCTTCCAAAGGAGGCTAGACAGACACCTTGCCAGGGTTGTTTGACCCCAGCATTCTTTCCTGCCCATGGCAGGGTGTCAGACTTGATGATCTGCTCAGGTCCCTTCTGACCCTACCAACTATGAAACTATAATGCCTTCATTTTAATTAAAAATCTACCAACAATTTCAGACTCATTGGTTTAACATATCTTATTAACCTACAGCAAAGTAAAATGAATAACCATTTTGTCTACATGAAATGCAGGCATTATAAATGATATTTTTCTTCAAAGTTTCTTTGAGTAAGAAATTTGCCATAGACTTTTGCAGCAGCTTGGTGCATTTCCAACATAAACAATCTTTGAAATATCTGATATTTTGCAAGGATGTCTACTAAATTAAATTGAATAAGGTGGGCCCTTTAGGACTGTACCAGGACAGAAAGAGGATGTGAGCAAAACATACTTTGCTTGGGAGATCCTAGAGCCAGTACAATGGAAGATAAAAGAACCCAGCTCAGCCCCTAGATTGAGCATATGGGTACTGTAAAGGTAGCAGACAACTATCTACTCCCCCACCAATCTCTCTCTGACATGCCTGGTATAGCTCAAGGATATTTAAGGATCTAAAGCTTGAATGCTTCAGGGTACTAAAGAAAATATTGAGCTCAACATGTCTTCATGTTAAAATTATCTATAAAGTTCAATCATTTCAGAGCAAAGCCACAGTGTAGCCAATAGTACTTGCCAGGCTTCCAATCTAATGCTACAAAAACTGATAGTAAGATTAGGGAAGATTCTGTCAATAACTACCCTTCTTAAAAAGCAGCACTGAAAGGTGCACTAAAACTTGTATACAGTGATTTAGTAGTGACACCAGAAGGATTTGTGTAGTTAAATCCCCATTCAATACATCCTTTTTTTTTTTGCATTAGTCTGTACCAGGAAGCATTTTATCAGTCAATGCCCAACTTATTTCAGCTTGATTATAGTCTTAGAAGTACATGCCAGCATATATCATGATTTATGCACACTGTATGGCTTCCGTTATTGTCACTGTGAGTAATGTCTCAGTCTATAATTATGGCTGCTCTTCTTCTGTTACAAGCTGGAATTTAACTCATATTGTATCATACATTGCATGCTTTTTGGAATATTAGTGAAATCAAGAGAGAAGCTGACACAGTGGGGATGCATACTGAGCAATTTGAGCTGTCTACTTAAAATTATTTAACATGTTGCCTGTAGAACTTTTTAATTAGTTTCTGTGACTGGACTAATTGCAGTATTCCCTTTTAACAACTCTTCTTGTATGAACCATTTCAATTAAGGTTGATATTGACCTTCCTCCTGATTAATTTGCTTTGAATTGAACAAGCATGATGTAAATTGTTCTGATCTTGGCATGGGTAAGCAATGAAATCAAGAAATTTCAATGTGAAGAAGTGGCTTGCTTTTCCATACTAGAGTCAACTATCTTAACACATGTACATTCCAACCTGCCTTGCTGTAAAATGCCCTCCACTGAGACTACAACTCAAGCAGCACTATACATTTCAGAAAGCTGAGTTCCAAATTTTGTGTTACAGAAAATCCATGTTAATTCTTTAACTCAGTTTCAATTCAAATAATCATGACACAGCTTCTCTCACTAGTAAAATACTGATGGGCAGTGAGGTACCAAGAATGACCTGTAAGTCTTTAGAATTTCCAGGTGCATCATTTTGCAGAGGATGTCATAATTAGACACTGTAGGTAGCATCTTTTATTCTCTTTGGCAGGTTTTATTCTCAATTCATTTCTTCATGCAGAGCATAGAAATTAGCACAGTAGCTGGCTTAGTATATCCATAAAATTGTGTCAAGAAGCATGTACGAGTGAGCCTGGTGCGCTAGGCTGCCTGCACCATCTTGTTTCTGAGTCATGATACACTAAGCAAGTGGAAGTGGCTGGAGCGTGCTTCTCAGCAGCACTTCTGAACCCACAAAGAAGCAATCTACACAGGCCCCTTCAGTTCCCTGAACCCCAGCCAGCCAGCATAGAAGCTGCAGCTTTTTTTAACCCATTTCCTTAAAGACATTTTGAGCATAGATAGCCCAGTACCCAAAACCCGACATATTTCACCCCACCCCTAAGCATGCACAGTTTACCTACATAAATGACAATTGCACAGTGGTTTTCAAGATTTCACTTATAAACTTTTACTCAGGCTGGACCATCAATAATAAACTAGTCTGAGTCACTCTTTTATAGTCACTTCCTAGTCAATTTCTCCTTCAGGCTCTTATATACCAATCCTACAATATTTGGATTTCAAACACTGTAGGGAAATGTTTATTGATTTAAATAAAAGCCCAATTCCATTGGAATTTAAGTCACAAATTTCTATAGATCTAGGTTTCTTAAAACCTTATTATTTTTACGAAACTTAAGCTGAGGCTAAATTGAACTGAACACAATGTCTTTACGCTTGTACCAGCATTTTTATTATAAACTCCAGTTTGGTTTTGTTCATTGTGGGGAAAGTAGGTCAAGGTTCTAAGGCTAATAAATCAAATCCTCCAGGTTAAACTTTGGCATACTTAACTGATGCCTAAGAATAATTTTACAAATAAAGTTATCAATATCAACCGTCGATTTAAATACTTATTTGTTGTGACTGTTTGATTTCTTAGAAGTTTCAGGGAAAACTGCAAATCTTTCCATAAAAAACACCACTGCCCTGGAACTGGTAGCTAATGTCAGGAAGCACCTAGAAGATCTTCCCCATCAAAAAAAATGGTTATTTTTAAAAATGCAAATTGGCAGGTGGTATGGTCTTTGATATAGTTTAATAAAGTGCTCCACCTATTCAGCATGAAGAAGCCTGACAGTTTTAATGATGATAAAGTACTATGCATATATTAGCCAAAATTAGATCAGTTAAACAACTAGATCACTCTGTATTATTTTATCATACGATTTAGCTTAAAAATGCATACAATTCTTTTTCTAAATACCATGTTTTCTTGCATACAGCATTCACCTTTTCCCCAAAGTCTGCCCCCCACCCGTCCAAATGGAGGTGTATGTGGGAAAATATAGAAGCTGATTTTTGAAGTGCACCAGCTGTGCACCAGCTGTTGCATTACTATTTAGGCAAATGAAGGAGTCAGTTGACTTAATGGCTCATTGTTCTTTACTTCAGATATATAAATGATCATCTCTCCTAGATGTCCCACTAATTGTCCTAATCTTTCTTAGGGCAATTTTGCCATCCACTATCTGTTCCTTGTCTCTCTCCTCCTATTCCAGCTTAAGCACAAAAGGGAGGGTGAATCATTTGAAGACTAGATTGTGCTCCTGTTCTATGTGGCCATGACTCCATAAAATCTTGTTTTTTCCTTCATTCTGCCTTTCATAAAGGTGGTGTATATTCCAGGGCACGATGTATGAGAAGGTATGGTACCTCACAAATAAAAGGAAAGATGTCTGCAAAAAACAAAGGGTGAGAAGAAAAAACACATGATAAAAAGAAATGAGAGCAAGGGAATGAACAGTCAAAAATTAATTTCAGTGCATTCGGCACCTTTTTCACAGTACTCTGTTATGACCATTCATTGCCCTGTCCAAAATTGCATTTGCTAGGTTTTTTTCTTTTTTTATTATTAGTTCATGTAACCACCATAGTAGTTTGTGCAGATAGTATTTTTCCATGTACTTTCTGCTCAAGTGACATTACTACTCTGTAATTACCTTTCCCTGGTTTTGTACTTGAGACATAGTAATAAAATCCCCATTTCCCTGAGCTTTGATTTTAGCTAAAATATCATGGAGTTTGTTAGTAGTGAAAGACTGATACCTAACCAGGCACTCACCTTGACAAATAAAGTTAGCTTTGATCCTTGCTTTTGTGTTAAGCAATGCCTTTTTCTTTCTAGCAACAGGTTGTTACATGAGACTGCTAAATGCGTTTCTAATACATTTTTCATTATGCGGAGGCAATTCATTCCACCGAGGGCCTGCCATATTCACATCCCAATTCATGTTGGCTCTCTACAGGAGTTCCAAATACTGCATTTTGGGTTCATCAATCTAGAAAAGAGGAAATAGGTCAGGAAGTACTTTAATACCTATGGGAATGTAGAGCAAGCAACTCAGAGAATAGGCTCTTTAAATAAAAGAAACTATCCACGCTCCCTCAGTTTCTCAATGGAATTTTAAGGAGAAACAGCATGAGTAATTTATACTTGACAGTTCTATAACGATGAGCAGGGAATTTAGTATGAGAAGTTCTAGTCCTTGTAAAAATGATACAGGATTTTCCCTCCTGTATTCTGCTAGAAAGGACTCTTAATAAGCTTCAAGGAGATTAAGCCTCTCTCACATATTCCTTTGAGGATTTTTAAGTATAGTTACAGTGTATGAGAGTTGCACATTCTCTGAAGAAAACATTGCATATTGCTGATTTAGGAATACTGGAAGCATTAAATGAATTTTCTGTTCTCTTGTATTGTGATATCTGTGTGGCACACAGCGAAATCCACAGGAGGCACCACTGTTTTCTGCAAAATGAAAAAGAAAATAATTTTATAGTGCAAGTGAACTACTATCATAAACAAATTGTAACAATTTAATATGTTTATTGAAAGCTAAATTTTCCTGCATTTTCAGCAGGCTGTTGTGCCCTTTGGGATCTATTGTATAGCTCAAACAACCAGCTAGCTGTCCCCTCTAGCAATAAAATGTTAATAGACTAAAACTTTTGGATTTCATTACTGTAAGAGTGATGCAATTTAATTTTATAAGATGCTATCAATAATACATATAAGTATTGTACAACATAATATGATGATTTTAATTCTTATAAGCAAGTCTGAAGGAAGAGTAAATGAAGTACCAAACTGTGTAGGTATGAACATTGATTACATATTCCTGTTAAATTCTTCATGCTAAGAAAAGGTCCATCCTTAAATAGGTATGCATCTTTTTTCCCCTTATTCTAGCCATATTAATGAAGCAATCATTCTAAAAGTATTCCCTCCCCTCCCCCAACCCCATGCTGCAAAAACCACCATGCTCTTGAAAGTCAGTTAATTGTTTAGGAAATTGTGATGTAATAGCATTAAATTTCAACAGATTCTAAATCTGCCCTAAGGATACATTCAAACACAGCTTGATAAATAAGACATATTTTTACACTGGCCAGTGAACTTTTCTTTCATGATGATTCAATACAGGCATGCTATGGACTTGTCACTTTGGTTCCAAACACAAGGATAATGCTAAACAGATTCCTAAAAATATTTCACCACTAGAGGGATGTGATTCTTAATGATAGACAAGAAACTTACAGCAACTAGTAGTCTGAAATTACATATTAATTCAGCCTGAAATATCAGCATAATTTTTTCCTAAATATATATGCCCAGCATCAACAGACAATTTTTTTCACTTAACTACATAGGATAAACATCCCTCTGACATGCCCTGTGTTTGCAGTCCTCTGTGTTGACAGGGGACAAAGGGGCCATGGTTTACCCCAGCTTTGAGGTAATAGCTGGTCTATGATGCAGGGAACGGATGGGGAGGACACCTTTCCATATCCAGCACAGATTACTGCTGTCCCTCATTTCCACCTATTTCTTTACACATGCTATGTGCTATTCTTTGCCACATGCCACACACAGATGCTGTCCATGCCACTTGTGCTACAGGTTGGCCATCTCCGAGTATATGCTAAAGTCAGTCTAATAATACCAGTTAGATGTGTGGGGCTTTTTTGGTGATATGTCTATACCTGTAGAAGCCCTCCTGTATTCATGACTAGGCAGTATAAGAATGCTTTTACCAAAGAAGTTGAGACTGCTTGCCAAATCAGTAACCCATCTCTGCTAGGTCAAAAACCTAATTTGCAGAAACAGAACTGAATTTGGCAACACCTCAGGAGAAATTTTGGGCCTTAATCTCTGTTTATGTAAATCGGCACAGCTCAGCTGAAGTTCATAGAGCCTTACAGTTTTATGCCACTGGACGATATAGTTCACAGTTTACATGCTGAATTTTTTTTTTTAATTCTGAATTTCACACCTCTACACATACCTAATGTAGACACTGGGCACTTCCATACAAGATGCTACTGCACAGTAGCTCAGTAGTGCCTGCACAAGTAGCATTGGCAGGCACTAACCATGATGCAACAGTATTGCATAGTAGTAACAAGCTACTGCACAATAGCGTCTGAAAGAAACCTGTGAGGCAACAGTACTGTGCAGTAATGCCCGTTACTGTGCAGTCCACCATTCATGTAGAAGTGGCCACTCTCCTACTGAGTTACTAGAGTGACTGGTAGGGCTCTGTATGGCTGATAGGGATGTGCAAAGCTTCAGTCACTGATTCAATTTGGAGGAGATTCAGCCTGATTCAGCAGCCAAACCTCCAAATCTGAATTGAATTGGAAGACCCATTAAAGGGTCTGAATTGAATCCAAAGCCTCCGAATCAATTCAGAAAAGATTTGGAGCAGTTTGGAGATTCAGATCGACCAGGGAGAGGCAGGAACAGCCAGGCAGCTGCAGGTTCTTCCACAGTTCCTTGGGCTGAGCCTGCCTCTCCCCGGGGGAGTGGAGCTGTGGGAGAAGCCCCCATGGGTGCATGGCCTGGCCCCATCCCCCCAGCACTTAAAAATAAACCAAAAAACTCCACACTTCCACACTCACCAGCTGCAGCAGTGGGGATTGGGGCCTCTGGGCACTTATGGCAGCTCTCCCCCAACCCCTCCCCATGCAGTGCAGGGCAGTAGGGGGCAGCGGGGATCACCCCCACACCTGGCAGCCATTGTGACTGAGCACTACCAGGCTGTGACTGCTGGAGCTGCCCCAGCTTCCAGACAGAGTGCAATGCCCTGCCGAGCTGCACTGCACCCATGTGATATGACAGCTGCTGCATGGGTGCCAGGCAGGGGAGAGATCCTCACTGCCCCGTGCTGCATGGGGGGTACTGCCATGAGCCCCCAGAGGACCCAATCACTGCTACAACCCCTGGATTTGAGGTTTTGGGGGGGGGGGGTTTCCAAAGTGCCAGGAGGCTGAGGATGGGTGGGGGATGGGGCTGGGCAGGGCAGGCATGGGGGCTTCTTGCATGGCTCCCACCACCAGGGCAGAGGCAGTCACAC
>NW_017728994.1:74609463-74609754 GCF_001723915.1 Gavialis gangeticus | reverse complement strand
CAGGAGAAGCCCCCATGGCTGCCCTGCCCAGCCTCATCCCCTGCCTAGCCCCAGCCTCCGGGCACATTAAAAAAACAAAAAGTACCACACTCACCAGCTCCAGCAGTGGGCATTGGGGCATCTAGGTGCTTGTGGCAGACCCCACTATGCAGTGCGGGGCAGTAGGAGGCAGTGGGGATTGCCCCCTCCACTTGGCACCCATGTGGCAGCTGCTCCATGGTGCAGGTGCCAAGCAGCTCAGAAGGGCACTGCATGCCAGACCATAGCCAGCAAGGCCAGCCATACCTTGTC
>NW_017728994.1:74602730-74609452 GCF_001723915.1 Gavialis gangeticus | reverse complement strand
TGATCTGTTTAGGTCCCTCCTGACCCTAGCTACTATGAAACTCTGCTGTCTGGGAGCTGGGGTGGCTCCAGCAGTCATCTGGAGCTCAGCAGCACTGAGCCCGAGCAGCCTCAGCTTCCAGACAGTGTGCAGCACCCTGCCAAGCTGCACTGCACCCATGCCATAGGGAAGCTGCCATGCAGGTGCCAGGTGTGGGGGGTGATCTCTGCTGTCCCATGCTGCAGGGGGGGCTTTTATTTTTTTTTTAAAGTGCCAGGAGGCTGAGCCAGGCAGAGGATGAGGCCAGGCATGGCAGCCATGGGGGCTTCTTCCGCAGCTTCCCACACTGAAGCAGATGCAGGCACAGCTGAAGGAGCCGTGGAAGAACCTGCAACCACCCGGCTGTGCCTGCCTCTCCCCGGCTGATCCAACTCTCTGAATCAGCACCAAATCTCTGATTCTGATTTGACCGAATAAAATGGGGACAGTGATTTGAATCACCTAATTGAATCACTGACCTTCAAATAAGCCAAAACTGAATCACATATTTCCCTATTTGCACAGGCCTACAGCAGAGGACAAAATCACATATTTTTAGAGCTAGACAAAAAAAAGCCTAGAAGATATAGTATATAAATTCTAGTATGTGAACCTCCACTGTGTAAAACAAGTATTTCAAGCACATAGCACTTACTACCACCTAAAAGAGTTTTTATAAGGACTATGAGGTGTGAAGTATTCTGTGGAATTCTGGGTCCAAAAATAAAAGCACTCTTTATAAGCATGTTCTCTAAACCATTCTGATGTGAAGACTTGACTTTTCAAATTTGAAGCTGATGTGCTAGGTTGTGACATCTGAAATCAGATTTTAACATGACATGACAGATCTAACCTGACAGGATGCATCAGCTGAAGATGCTGCAGCTGAAGACTTAAAAATGTTTTTGCCACCCTCAGCACTAGAGTTTTGAAAAAAAAGCACCACTTAAAAATGAAATAAAATCAAGTGCTTACTATCTCATTCTTCGCTCAATTTAACAAGTTAGGTAGATCACCGAAAAATGTTAAATGTTTCAGTATAAAGACATTACCATTTTTCTTTCATTTTATAATGTATATTACTATTTCAAATCCCAGAGATCATATACAAAATGGTCTCCATTTTCTTAAGGGAAACATTCCTAAATGGATTGAGAATTGTAAAAAGTGACAAATGAGAAGTTTGGGAGACTGAAGTGTAAGTCATGCTTCCATTTCCATCTGTTTCGTATTATCAATTAGTATGATTAATTTTTAAATTATAACTGTGTTAGGTGCATTGCAGAAATCCACACAGAAGAGACAAAAGAGATGTTTCTGCTCTGAAGAGCTTATGATCTGAACAATTAACAGCACAGGGGAGGAGAATGTGACACATTCAAAGAAGGGTGAGGAAAGATTCAGATCACAGATATATGATTCCTGGGTTTAGGCACACTGAGACAAAGAAAGTTGATGAAGAATGTAAACTAATCACCATTAAAAACATAGCTTGTCTTGGGCTATGTTACATTTCCTTACACCCATGCTACTGATAATAAAAAGGAGTCTAATAAAATTTAAATGCCAAGGAGTCTGAAGAAAGTTCTTTAAAATCAAAGTGCCAAATACTGTAACTTACACCTATTAAACCTTTTTATGTTTCCTTATTACACTGGCATGGGCTCCATTGGATACTAGAAGACCATTTGCAAATAAGTCAAAGGGAATATGAAGATATTTATACCAGCCTCAGCACAGTACTTTGAGCAGAACATGGAGGTAACCAAAGCTAACAGTATCTCATTTGTAGCTCCTACTCCACTGCTTCTGAATTTGAGCCAGACCATGTAAAACAGAGGGTCCCATTTTTAAAGTACAGTCAGTATTCACTCACCTTTGATGTAAAGAAACCCTTTACAAGGCTACTGCATGTCATTTTCCAAGGCCTCCTGTTGTTTGCCTTGGAATCATAAACACTAAAGAATTTACTAATTCTCAAAAGTGAATTAATTAGCAAGAAAGTAAAATAAAAATAAAGGCCTTCAGACCAGGTCTCTTTTTTTTTGTGCAGGTTCAAGTATTACCATAGGCTAGCAACAGCAGATGGCAATTGCCACATTATGCTTAAAGAAACAGTGAATTATAGAACAGAGGACACACTAACCACTAGGTATTATTGAAAATGGTCAAAAATGTGAAAATGCATAGTTCAAGGCTTAGTAAGGGTCAAATTAGTCTCAACCCAATCACCTACTGCAATAAACAAAGCATTTTCAACTCCCAAGCTTGCTCCAGAGAGTGAAGGTGATTCAACAGCATCTAGCACTGGATGGCCTTGGATCAAAACACTGTGGGCACATCCAGACAAGCATGCATGTGCCTCTTGCAGCATCTCAAACCAGATGTGGAGAGTGGCAGGGGTGTGTGGGAGAAATGTGGGGTGTGTGAGGATTGGTGGGAGTGTAGGGGGGTGTGCAGTGTGTGGGGGGGATGTGGGGCTTGTTGGAGGGCTTGAAGGGGAGCTGCCAGGTGGCTGCCCCCCCCGCCCCGTGGCACACATCCCCCGGCCCCAGGCTGTGCCCATGGTCTGTGAGGGAAGAATGGGCCCAGCCCAACTCAACCCAACCCAGCATGGCATGACCCACTAGCATGCCTTTGGACAAGACCTGGACCATCCAACCTGAACCTTCTCTCTAACAATTTGTGGCAATTATCCTTGTAACCCTGGGTGGTGCCCAGGGGAACAGAGCCTCCCCCGGTTCCTGCTGGTTCCCCCTGGTGAGTTTGTAAATGTCCACCAGATCCCCTCACAGCCCCGCACACCTACTTACACACTCCAAACTCCCCCACATCCCCTCACACTAACATCCCCCCACACCCTTTCCCATTCCCCTTCTGCAAACTTCACATCCCCCTATCACACACCCAGCATACCCAGCTACCAGACAGGATGAGATCTGCTGGCAGGAGCTGTGGCTACAGGATAGCTGTCCCCATATCCTGGTTAGTGAAGGGGTCATGCTGAGCTCTAATTTTTCTATAAGAAAACCAAAAGTAAACATTAAAACATATGGATATTTATAATTTATTTTATTATGATGATAGAGACACTGGTAGGCTTCCAAATTGTTTTAATTGTGGACATAGATTTAGGGGTAATTTAAGAATGAATTTGGGATTTTTTTAACAGAGAATTTGCAGTTTTAAAATAAGGAACAGCAGAATTCCTGCTAATGAGTCAAGGGGCAGGACCCAGGCAGAGAAGCCTGCTCAGGGCTGGCACCCAGGACCCAGCTGGAGGGCAAACGAGGTGGCAGACCTCCTGGCCATTTGGAGCCAAAAGGACATGCTTCAACAGTTCAAAGCAGGCGACCACACTGAAACTATCTTCCAGGCAATAGCTGCCCAGATGGCAGGGTGGGGGCACACATGGCTGCAGTGCTGCACAAAGGGCAACTGTGCAGCCACAGCCCACTGGCAGCTGACCCAGAGGTGCAGACACCTCTGCTGCAGTGCCCATGCCACGTCCCAGGTGACTGTGAGGTCCTCATCCAGGTCTGGCAGGCACGCATCCTTGGGACCACACTGTCACAGGAGGGAACATATCATAGCCAGGAGCAGGGCCCACTGCCAGACTGGTGCAGTGGGCAGAGGGTGCAGGAAATTTTAGGTTAGGGCTGCTTCAGCAGTCCAGCTGGCACAAGGGGCTAATGTCCCCAGATAACAATTGGCCAGGCCCCAAAGCTCTTGAGCTGCTTGTCAGGGAAGGTTTTTATACTGCTGAGGGGCCCCAGGCTCTAGCTCCCCCTGGCTGCAGATCCGGGAAAAGCTGGGCCAAGGCATTTTGCCCTAAGTGGCACAACTTGCCCCATATCAAAGTGCATGTTCAGGCACATGCGCTGAGGCAAATAAAATCTGGCATAAATTTGTACCGCTCGTATTTTAGCTGCTGCAAGCACACATGGCAACATGTGTGGACACACCCTGCAAGTCCATAAGGGTCCACAGCTTGGAACCACAGAATGATGGATCTTGCCTTAATCAACTATAGGTGAAAAGGAGGCAAGGAAGATGCATGACAGTCACAGTGCTTAGTGTTTGTTATATACTACAGCAAGTAGTTCACTTTGGAGTTCAGTGCTCCAGTTGATTTTCTTCCATTGTGAGGAAAAAATGTCTTTGACTAATACACTAGTGTTTCAAGGGATAGAGGACAATGAAGGAAGTCTTTAAGTTGCCGTGCAAAATTATTTCCATAGCCTACCAGCTTCCTTCTCCAGTGTAGTGCAATTTAAAACCTGACTAGGAAAACCTTGTAAGCATTTCAAACTCTAGTCCCAAAGAGATTTTTTATTATATATTTTGCTATTTTTCCCACCTCAAAAACTATAATTAATACAGGAGATTTGGAACAAGATTCCTGTTAATAATATACTGGTAAGCCTGACCTCGTATTAATTAACTGTTGTACAGTGGAAATCGTGGTCTTGTATAATAATAGAAGACAATCTAGAGAATAAGTAATTAACCTTCAAGCTATCAGAGACACCTACAGGCATCAACCCACCACATGAATCTATGAGTGTGGAAATATAGCAAGTGCCTCAGTTTTCATAATCTCCCATTTAACACCCATTCACACAGAAGTTGTTTCAATATGCAAGAAATAGCTACTGGATATATGGGGAGATGGTATGAAAGGAGAGCAGAGTATATTTCCCCCCTCTACTATCATTGTTGCCACCACCATCAGGGGAAAGATTCTACCTTAAAGAATACATTCCAGGTGTTGGGTTTATTTTCTCTGACATATATGCAGTAAACATTTTACATGAGCAAAAAGTTGCGGGCTGTGTAAAACACAGTCTAGCCATAGCCCACAAAAGCAAGAAAAATAAAATCAGTTAAAAAAAAAAATTTCTTTTTAAGTAATTTGACAGAAAGTACTCAATGAGAACAAGAAGCCCCTTCTAACATTAGCTCAAAACTTAGAATTAGTGTGACCGTAGACTTGGAGCTCTGTGGTAGCCATGCTCATCCAGGAAATATGTGAAAAGTAAAAGGATTTTTATTGGACCAACTGCATGGGTGGAAGAGATGTTAGACAAGATTTCAAGCACAAAGGTCTGAGAAGGTGTTCTGGCTGAAGTGTTCTGAAAAGGGGGACTTCTGTGCCCACAGCTCGTCTAATCTCTCTCTCAACTATACAGTGGGTCCAATAAAATACATCACCAAAAAAGCATAGCTCCTCACATATTAGCGTGATTGCAGTTATACCATACTCAACACTCAGGTATTTGAATCGCTTTTTAAAATAAACTCAAGTAAAACAGCAGGTTTTCTGAGCCTGCTGTGGCTCCTTTGTGCCTTTCCAGTAGCTGGGAAGCAGCTTTAAGCAGTTAGTTAGGGATTTTTTCTCATATGGGAGGAGACCTTTGATGGCACAGAACCAGCCTTTCACTACCCACTTCTACAGTCCTCTGACACAGTAGGAATGTTGGATCATGGCCAGAAAGGATCTGTAGAAATTTTTCTCACTCACTCTCTCACACAAATATTTCTCACTCAACACTGGCTGGCATTAGCTCTTGTCTGAGAGCAATATTAGCTGGTTCAAGTGACAGTAAGCTAACAGCTGCTCTAAAGTGAACCAAAGAAAAAACTGGCCTATGGCCAAACTCAGGGTTGAGACTAAACCTGAAAGGTGGAATAGAGCTACTTTTTGCCTTTCTCTCAAATCCTGCACAACTCAGGGGCTGGACAGACCACAGAATCAAGCTGTGCAACCAATTCTAAAGCCTTCTTTTCAGTAAGCCATCACTTTCCCAAATATTTTTCTCTCTGAATGTTCTAGTACTTGATCTTCAGGTCCAAAAAATGTAGTAATATGGTTCATTTTTCCTCTAAGTGTCCCAGTAGAATCTAACCGTTGTGTTAGACTATTCCAACTTCCAGCTGGGAAGCTAGATGAAACTGAAATCAGGAAAGCCTGTGCATTGACTCCAGATGACTGGTCAAATGGAATTGACAACATCTATGAAGTAGATGTAAAGTTCCTTGTGAAAAATAAAAATTGATCCTGAGGCCCTGAAGAGGCTATCAGACTTCAGCTGGCTGGGATTTCATAGAAGAGGCCATACTACAACCTGTTATCAAAATGAAAAAAAGGGTCAGATCCTCGGTCAGCATAAATTCTCAATGCTACATTTCAGTGATAGCCCACCACATTATGATCTTCTCTCCCCACCATACACTCACCATGTCTGGTCAGAAATAGCATGTAATGACAACTCCATCTCCAGTTAAAGACAATGTAGAGCTTTGGATCTTCAGCAGGTCCACAAATCACAGTATTGGTCAGATCATCAGCTCTGTTGGCTACAGTATGCTGAAACAGGCACCTGAAAATTATCAGATTGTTTATTTGCCCTAGCCAGACCTTCATGGAACTATTCAAGGTCATGAGTCTTTATCACAAGACAGTTTGAAATCAATAGCTTTATATACTCAAAACTGAAATTGCCCAGCAGCAGTACCCACAAGCGCCCCACACTGTTCCACATTCGTTACTGACCTCCCCCATTTAGGAGTGGTGTTGCCACATCTATATGATGCCAAAAGAGACTAGTCAATACTGCTGAATGACAAGGCTAATAAGGGATGCAGCTCCAGTCAGGAGCACGGTATGTCCAGAATAATCCAGCATGTAAGAGGACACAGTA
>NW_017728994.1:74593224-74597730 GCF_001723915.1 Gavialis gangeticus | reverse complement strand
CAGTACTGCTGAATGACAAGGCTAATAAGGGATGCAGCTCCAGTCAGGAGCACGGTATGTCCAGAATAATCCAGCATGTAAGAGGACACAGTAAATTTGTGATCCAGACATGGCTCGTGTGATCTATTCTAAGAGAACCATTTCTTAAGTTCTCCAGCCTTTTGGGATGTACTAAGCATCCACATGCACATGCTTGGTAATCATGGCCAAACTTCCCTGGGTTAGAATTTCAACTAGTATGAACTGACACGGCTGCACTGAAGGAAGCAGGATGAGTCCTACAGGAAACAACCCCATAGGCAATTTACACAGCACTCCACAGAGAGGACTTTTGGAGAAGAGCGGAGGTGGAACCAGCAGATCCACTCCCTTTAGCCACTAGCTTTTTTGCCACAGAAAGCAACGGAGAGACAATTTCTGAGCACTGACCTGCAGTAGCTACTATGCAGTGATTCTACTGATGCTTCCCAGCCTGTGAGGGATTATTTCTTTCCCATCCCCATCTCTTTAAAACACATTTGTGCAGACTGCTGTTACATGGGGTGTTAACTGTCATATGGATTTGGCTCACTGAAGAGAGTTCACGAACTTAAGCAATAACGTTGTCATACACGCATTTGCATGTGTTTACAAAGTTTAGCTACAAGACACCTATAAATCATTAAACTATTTATCACTTCATTGTATACATGAACAACTTTATAATTAATTCAAGAGTTCATTAAGAACATACATTTTCCTATAATACCAACGTTTTCTCTCTTTCTTTTATTGTTTTCTCTTTCCTCAGTCCCACATCTCAAAACTTAAAAAAAAAATACACATACACACAAGTGGTTGGATAAACCCTTCTGTAAAACAGGAGAAAATCAGATCCAATTGATTTTTTGGGGAGACAAGAGCATGCAATGAGGTAAATTTCAATCTGTTCTTTAATCCTTTGTACCAGATATAACATGTAATGGCATGCTATAGTTGGGGATGGTCCTGCTTAGGGGGTTCGACTAGATGACCTCCTGAGGTCCCTTCAACCCTAATTTTCTATGATTCGATGATTTTTCTTAAAATCCAGGACTTTCCTCCATACACAAACAGTTAACACTAGATCTATCCTTCTAATGTAATAGATGCCTCATGAAGCAAAAAAAGATTGGATTTAGCTAATCTTTTTTAGGCACTGAATGAAATAACCAAGTTTCACCTTCTCATTAATGGAAAATCAAATAGCTCAGCAGAATTTCCATTGTGTACTACGTATGGAGAGAATCTATCCTCACACATGTTAGTATGAATATTTTGACAGAGATGGTAGAAAATACAAAGGAACAACATTATTCACTAAAATATTTTCTTGATAAAATGTTTTGCTGGAGGGTGCAAATGTAACAACAGGCACTTCACAGTGAAGCACTTCAAAGTCATTGCATTTTCCAGGGTCACATCTGAGGCAGTATGGCCCTCTCTTGAAATGTATGATTAGCCACATGCATTTTCACCTTCACCTTTTAAAGCACTGAAGTATATGGAGCATTTTAAACATTAGATACATTTATAACAGGGGTGAGCAAAATGGCAGATCCAGCCAGCAGCCAGACTCCATTTCCCAGCAGCCCCTGCCCACATGGCTGCAGCCAGTCTCCAGGGAGACCCCAGCCATACTTGTGCTGTGATAGCACAATGCTGGGGCTACCATGGAGACCAGCCCCAGCCATGCTGGCAAGGTGCATGGCAGGGCAGGCAGGGGGCAGCTTCGGAGCCACTGGGGTCTTGCCGTGGGGGCAGTGTGGTCCAGGGACAGGGCAAAGCCATGATCTGCAGCCTGCACACTGCAGGCAGGGGCAGCAGTTCCTTTCAGCAGTGACAGCCTGGCCTCGCGCAGAGGCACAGCCACAATCCACTGCCTGCATACCCCTGCTTGGAGCATGGAGGATGCAGATTGCAGGTCTGCCCTGGCCCCAAGCCAAGCTGCCCCTGCTGCAAAATCCCAGCAGCTCCAGAACAGCCCTCTACCCTGCCATGTACCCTGCCAGTGCAGCTAGGGCTGGTCTCCATGACAACCCCAGCCTTGTGCTATCACAGCACGAGTATGGCAGGGGTCTCCATTGAGACTGGCCCCAGCCACATGGGCAGGGGCTGCTGGGAAACAGAGTCCACTGCCAGCCAGATCCAGCCCACAGGCTGGACTTTGCCCACCCCTAATTTATAATCTGATTTAAGTTGTAAACTCCTCAGTATAAAGATCATGGAATTGATGTTCATTACATACCAAGAGCATTGGTATGATTTTGTATACAAATTTTTAACCCTCCTGTCAGGCACCAGTCAGCAACAACAAGGGCTGGGTTCACATTTTGGAGTACCCCATAAATTATACCAGTGGCTCAAGCCTCCACCCAGAAATCTGGGAATTTGCTGAGGTGTCCTATGTAAACAAACCCCACTCCTCACAAGCAGCATAAACACAAATGCCCAAATTTATTACACATAATAAAAGAAAACATCAAATATATTTTTAAAACACTATTAACTACAAAGCAAAATCTACAGATGGCACCCTCTTGGGGGGCTTCACCCATACCCAAGCAGTCTGGGATTTGTGGCCCCCCAACAGGTAGTTTCAGGTGCCTCCACCCCTATACTTGCCCTTCAGCAATGCGCTGGGGTGGCGGGGGACCTGCACCAAGGAGGTCCTATGATCTGCTTCTTGAGTTCAGCGCCATGGGGAGCTGCTCAAGAGTGCAACTCCTTTGTTCCTCATGAAGTGGTAGATCGCCAACCTCCACTTCCTCACGGTGGCTTTGAGGGTTTAACTGTGCCTTTTGTCAGCATATCGCACCCCAAAATTCCTAATCCCAATCCCAGCTCTGCTGGGCAGAAAACTGCAAAAGAATTTGAAGGAAAGGTCAGGCACATCTTGGCTTCAGCCTGAACTACAACTAGTGTCCAACCACGCATTTGGTTGGGACAAACTACAAAAGGGACAAAAGAAAGGGGCAAAAAGCTGGCCAGGCCTACACTGCACTGAGACCTGTATAAACAACAAGTAGTGCCAGGTCTTACCCTGGCTCAAACCACACCAGGCTTTACCTGGGCCCAAATCTGCCAGCCAAATATATGGCTGAGTTTCAGCCACACAGCTAGGCTGAAATGCAATAGCTGTGAAACAGCAAAAGGGGCCCAGGCCTATGGCTGCAGCCTGGACATCCAGCCTCAGCTATACCACTGAGCTGAGACACTACAGTTACAAAACAGAGGGGGCCAGGCCCGTGTGGCCAGTAAATGCCAGGACCAATTTCTGGTCAATTTGCTCCAGGGATCAACAACCCCATTTAAGAAAAAAAAGTGGTGGAAAGAGGAAGAAAATAGGAGTCTTAAACTCCAAGAGACTTTCTCACCCTGAGGTTTTCCTGTCTCTCAACTTTTTCTTGCCTCTCCAGTGAAGACCGAGGGAGAACCTCTGAAGAATCTTTTGCTTCCTCTGGCCAATGAGGCCAGAAGGTTTTACATATTTTGCCCAGATACAGGCCTCAGCTTGCCATGTGCTGAGCACATGGCCAGAAAAACAGGGGCCATCTTGCCCACATAAACACACACACACACACACAAAATGCAATACACAACGAAAACTACACACTTTACCATAAACAACTCAAGTGTGCAGGTGGGTGTTACAAATTAAACTTTATTTAACTTAGAAAATTATTCTGTTTCAAAAGATACTGAAGAGACTTATGAACAGGGATCCAGATTTTCCATTTCCCATGGAAAAATGGAGTAAACCACAGATTTTGTCTTTCACCAGAGGCAAACATAGAATTCTCATTTTACCAGAGAAACCCACAGATTTTGCTGTTTTGCAATAAGCTCCCTCCAGGCTGGCAGAGTTTCAGCCTGCAGGGAGCTGGGAGGGAGCAGGAGGAAGGCAGAAAGACAGGGGGCGCCACGTGCATAGACATGTATTTGGTCCCAGACAGCCTGCAGAGCAGCTCCAGCAGGTAAGTGTAGGGGGGAAAGGGGGATTGAGGCCCCTGTAGGGAGGGAGGGAGCTGGGCAGGGCTGCGGCTATTGCCCAGCTGGGTGGGGCTTGGGGCCCAGGGCCCCAGTGCGTGGGTGCAGGGCTCCAGCAGGGAGCAGGACAGGGCAATGGGTGGCTCGTCTGGGTGGCTCGTCTGGGAGATGGGGAGTACTGGTTCCCTGCTGCCACACACACTCCCATGCCGCCCAGGTCTGTACCTGAGTCAGGCACAGGCTGCGGGCTCGAGCTCCCACCCTGCTTCTCTCCACCAGGGCCTTCAGAGCTGGCGGCTGTGACCCAGCATGGCTAGGGACAGCAGGGCTGCATGGGGATTCCTCGCCGGTGCAAGCTCCTCACCCCCCCACGCTGCTATGGCAACGCATCTCCAGCGTCCACTGCTGCTTTCAGATGTGCAGCCCCATGCTACTGCCTTCACTGAAGCCCCACATGCAAGAGGCATGTCGCTGGGGCAGCAGGGTGGCGAGAAGTGG
>NW_017728994.1:74590854-74593213 GCF_001723915.1 Gavialis gangeticus | reverse complement strand
AGGGGGGAAAGGGGGATTGAGGCCCCTGTAGGGAGGGAGGGAGCTGGGCAGGGCTGCGGCTATTGCCCAGCTGGGTGGGGCTTGGGGCCCAGGGCCCCAGTGCGTGGGTGCAGGGCTCCAGCAGGGAGCAGGACAGGGCAATGGGTGGCTCGTCTGGGTGGCTCGTCTGGGAGATGGGGAGTACTGGTTCCCTGCTGCCACACACACTCCCATGCCGCCCAGGTCTGTACCTGAGTCAGGCACAGGCTGCGGGCTCGAGCTCCCACCCTGCTTCTCTCCACCAGGGCCTTCAGAGCTGGCGGCTGTGACCCAGCATGGCTAGGGACAGCAGGGCTGCATGGGGATTCCTCGCCGGTGCAAGCTCCTCACCCCCCCACGCTGCTATGGCAACGCATCTCCAGCGTCCACTGCTGCTTTCAGATGTGCAGCCCCATGCTACTGCCTTCACTGAAGCCCCACATGCAAGAGGCATGTCGCTGGGGCAGCAGGGTGGCGAGAAGTGGTGGGGAGGTTTTCCATACAGCTTCTCCTCTCCCTGCCACACCAGGTCACGGGGGGGCGGAAGCAGGGCGGCAGGGAACAGCAGGCTTTTAAATTCTATTTATTGATAAATACTTGATATTTATTAATATTTGTGAATCACTCTGAGATGCTCAGATCAAAGATATTACAGTGTACAAATCAATTATTATGATGTTAGTTTTATACAAGCTGTGTCGTTCCTCCTCTCCACAGATTCAATGTACTGTGTTCCATGAATAATACAATCAATAAATATTTTTTGTTATGTGGGTGTCATCATAAAGTCCACAATTACTTTCTATGTACACTAAAGCTAACTTATTACAGATCTTCTGGGATAGATATTATTTAAAACATATATTAGCTATAATAAAATTGGTTAAAATTAAGAGTGTAGAATGAGTTCCTTAAATCAAACGGAATGTCACAGAAGAAAATCAGGGTTTGTTTTTTTTAAATAGCTTGGTTTCCTGAATCAAGAATTTAGAATATTCTCCCCAAAAGGCTCATCTTGGTATACTCTATTACTCTCAGCCATTTGTATATTTAGAAAAAAAAAATCTTTTCTATTCTACTATTATCAAGACATCATTAAAGTGTACAGCTCAGTAGACTGCAGAATTTTATGTCTATATCAACCCTTCAAAGCTATTAGACAAAATGTGCCTTTTCTAAGTGCTCCTCATTTCTAACTTTTTGTACAAAAAATGTAGGAGGTGTTATTTTTTCTATAAAATATAGGACCAGTGAAAGATGCACATATGACCTATTCTTAACATGCCTCAGGGAAAAACACTGTAAATACAATATAAATTATAGCATGACGATGGAAAAATTACAATACCATATTAATTGGGCTAGGAGTTCAAAATTACTTCTGACATAAATGAAATAAAAAAGCAGTTGAAATAAAAAAGCAAATTTTTTTTCTCTAATGATAAATTTAAAAATAAGTGCTTTTAAGTGACAAGACTTAAAAAGCAGCTCATCTGATTAGATAGGCTGTGAATCATTTATAATGCTTTGTTTTGTACATCATTTAAATATTGTTTGGAGCCAAAGATTCACTTACAGCAGGGTATATATTGTTCTGAACTTTATCATTTATCATTTTAAAATGACAACTATGTGATACACTGCTGATTTTGGTGATGGAGGCTAAAATATTAGATGTGCAGGTTTCATGGGTAAACTAACCAATTACTCTTAACTTTTATTATTGTTCTCATTCTTTTGCCACTAAATTATAGTACAGGGAGTTTAGGTTAAAATTAATGAGAGATTGGAGTTGAGTAGCACAGACCAAGTCCATGAGGAATGTCAAAGATCCCCAAATCTTTCTCAATGAGAAAAGGAAAAAGAAAAACACATACTATCAAGATGATACTTCCTTTATGTATACAGACAATCCTTCCCCTATTGAAAGGTTTGCTAAACCACCTCCTCAGCACTAGCTGTCCACTCCCAGGGTCCATGTGTGCCTGAGTGAACTGGAGCTAAGGGAAGAGGTAATATAACGGCCCACAGTGGCAATGAAAACATGATTCCATATTTTAGAATGTGCAATTCCAATAAACCCTCATGAGTTCTAGAGACAGATGTGGTCAGAAGGACTGACTTGCAAACTAGCTCAAATTGGTCCATGGTACCACAGAGATAGAAAAGTGGTGCATGGTCAGAGCCAATCTAGAAGGAAATGGCAATCTCCTGGATACCAGAGAATCTGTAGAATGAGTGCTTTTCTTGGCCTTTCCTGTTGAGGGACAAAACAGTACCGCTACAGGAGGGTGAGAAAGACATCTCCCAGAAAAAACCTTATAGAGATTTCCAGTTGCTT
>NW_017728994.1:74583209-74590843 GCF_001723915.1 Gavialis gangeticus | reverse complement strand
AGTACCGCTACAGGAGGGTGAGAGAGACATCTCCCAGAAAAAACCTTATAGAGATTTCCAGTTGCTTACTTCCCTCCTCCAATTTATTCTTCCATAACCCTATGAATTTCTTCTAAATGTGTTATAACTATATATGCGAATGACAGATATTTAGGGAAAGAGAGGAATTAAACCACTTTAGTTATTCTATAATAAGAAAAACAATTACCATAAATGGCCTCCAGGCTATTTAGTCTGTCTTCCTATTCTCAAATGGCTTGTGCTGAAAACCCTAAAGCTTTTGAAATCAAGATATTCCTCTTTTTTTCTATTTATATTGGAAACATGGACATTTTCACTTAAAATTTGGGATCGCTCTCCTCACTGAAGACAAAACAAAAGATACATGTTTTACTGTAGCTTTGCATGCTAAGTATTTGATTATGGTCACTTGCAGAGCTCCCTGAAATAATGCTGTGCAAGATAATCTATAAATGTGTATTACTAGTAATGACTAGCAATTAAGAATTTATAGGTATCATCATCTAAAAGGAGTCTCTTTTTAATACAAAACAGGTGGCATTCAAGCAGTAAAGTGGTCTCAATAGTGTCGCAAGGAAACCTTAGTCAAGCAGAGAAGTAGTGATGTTGCCACACCTGGCTCAACATAGTTTCTATAGCCATGTGATATTTTTATTGTGTCAGATTGTGCTTTCTGACTCAGAACTGGAGCCATGAGCAAAGCCTTAAGGGAAGAAACTCATGCCAGATTTGGGGACAGGAGCATCTGGCAGAGTTGGAAAGAGGAACACAGAAAATTATCCAAGGAGACATTGGAGAGAAGCAGTTTTGGCTGTTGGTCTGTTTGTACAGGCTTGATTTGTGCTGGTAAATAGACTCTGACTAGCAGTGTATCTGCAGAAATGGCACATTTGTAAATAAAATAAAACTAGTTTAAGGGAATTATGCATTAAGCCTATCTGCTGTCCACTCATAAAAGAAGCAACTCACTTCCAAGTCCAAGATTCACTAATTACTTGGCACTGCTGTGGTACTTTCCCCCCAGAAAGCTGGGCAAGTGATTAACAAGTCAGAGAATATTTCAAGTGCTGTTCCATGAACACTGTTGATTACCAGCCTTTGTTAAATTTATAAAATTAAGCTCTTCATTCCTTTCATCTGATTTTAAATACTAACAGCTGATAGTTATTGCTAAAATTCAGTCTGTTCTCTTCGTACAGTACATGCCATATGCAGAAGTTATACTGTATAGTATATCTATACATCTACTTAGAAGGGTTTGTGAACTAGAAGTAATTGTTTTAATAAATTCTAGGCTAGAAAACAATTTTCTGCAGTTAGCAACCAGCACTGGTATTGAAAAAACCCTGTAAGTAACCCAATTGGATGAACACATATTTTCTCAACTAAAATAAATTTTTAAAAAGTCCTCACTCTTTACATCAGTTCACTCCATTTCTATATGTAAGAATATATATTACAGGAAATTTTATTCATACAAACATTCTAAGTACGTTTTTTGCTGTAACAACCTTTATATGCTGTAAATGAACCTTTATTTTATGGTATTGCTACTCTTAAATGTATTTTTCTTGTTTTAGAACAACTTCAGGGCAGTTGAACACAGCTTCCCTGCAAAGTCTCAAGATCTGCAAGTTGTGTGTACCAGGTGGTAATCAGATACCAAAGAAGAATTATCTAATTAACAAAGTTCATACAACAGGTGGCAAGAACTGTTGCATATTCTACAGAGTGGTTAGGCTGCAACTTGAATCAAGACTCTCAGTTTCCATCAGCAGTCACCATAGAAAAGACATTTAAAAAGTATCTTTGTTGTACATTACTGTTGCCTAACTTCATATAGTCTCTTTCTTGGTGGAGGCAAAGTCTAGAAGCAAGCTCATTAAATAACTGAATCTGAATATATTACTTACTGGAAGAGAGTGCAAGATAAGATCTCCTGCTGCTGGTGGTGCTACTAATTCCAAATATAATTTTATTTTTCCTCCAAACAGTTATCATATCCACCCATTTTCAGCTTCCAGAGAGCAGGGATCTAACTCCTCTAAAAAACCCATACCTTCAGAAGAATTCTCCATACTGCATGTTCCAACTCAGCAAGAACAGTAATCGTTACAGTGTTCACCTTAAACTATGTTAAAACATATTGGTTGCTTCCATCTGTCAAATCTCATCCTTTCTGTCAACATGTAAGAAAATACAAGAAACTCCTCCTCTCCCCCATCTGCTGCTGCATCGGGCTGCATCAGGCTGGGCCCTCTGCTCCAACCCACCCCCCATGTTGAGCCCACTCCCCTCCCACGTCAAGTCTGAGACCAATCCTCCCCTTCCCCCACCACTACTGCCGCTACCGCGGCACACCCACTCCTTCCCCCCCGCCCCCAGATTGGTTTGGCCCTGCAGGCAGTTACAATGGAAGGGGGGAGAGGCAAACCGAGGCCCCCCCACAGTGTCCCAACCCCGCTGCCTCCCCCCCACTCCATTGCCATCACTTCCAAGGAGCGGGGGGGTGAGGTCCACTTGCCCCCCCTCGGCTCCATTGTTGCCACCTGCAGTGCTGGCCTCTCCCCGCCATTCCATCTGCTCCATTGTCATTGCCTCCAGGGCGCAGGGCAGCAGGGTGAGGCCCGCTCCATGCCCTGCGTCCCCGCCATCATGGCAGCGCTTTCCCACCTGTCCAAATGTTTCTTCGCAATCTGATTGGCTGTTTGTCCAATAAAGCTTTAAATAAAAAGCTTTATGGACAGACAGACAAACAGGTTAAGGCTTTTATAATATTAGAATTAACATGCAGTGCATCCTGCCAGGTACCCTCCACCCCAATTTTGTTTATCCGGTGTGCCCATGCTCTGGCGCCTTGCAGGGTACACATTGCAGTTTTTTCAGTACTCTGGCCAAAAATGTTGCCTACCCCTTGTTTACACTGTTTTTTTTCCAGTTTACAATTGTTTTATATAGCTACCATAACTGATAAAACAATGTTTTATGATTACCAAATGTTTTGATCTTGTTTTAATACATAGTCTGTTACCTATGTGTGTGAAAAAAATTTTCAGTGGTACTTAAGGCTGTATCATTTTAAATGGGTGGTACTCAGTCTGTCAGAGTTTGGGAACCACTGATTTAGGCTCTGAAATAAAAGTGATTTTTCATCTCCCTCCCCTCTCCCTTTTTCTCTTCATTTATGTTGTGGTAAATAAGTGCCTCTGAAAATAAGGTCCCTTTACCTAAGTCCTCAGTCCAGATTTCATTGATTAATATAAGATGCTCAAATTTGAACATGTTGACCCAATGAGCTGAGAATGAGCTTATGCACTTTAGCTTTTGAAAGAAATACTACCAGTTTTTTTCCCCAGAAAAAAGACATCACAGTATCCACTAATTAGCTTCCAATACCAAAATATGGTTCCCAAAAGTAACGTATTCACAGAGAATTCCTTCCTGAATCCTAGCAACATACATAACAGTAGTCTCTCTAGACACCTCAATTACTAAAGCAAAAAAGACTGTGTTTGACTACACTGCAAAACATTTCCAAAAATTCACCTTCAGATGTCATTGAAAATCGGTGGATGCTAAGCTAGGAAAAACGAGACCATAGTATGCTGCATTAAAGATCAGCCACCCAACTTTGGCAGCTGATGCTACATGCAGATATGGGAGTACCCAATGACTAATGTGGGCACAACTGTTAACCTTCCTTAATATATTCTAAAAATGAAATGTAGTCAGTCAGTATAATACCATGACTCTAGAATGGCATCAGTCCAAAATCAGGTGAAAACTGATTAACACACTAAGCACAAAATAAAAGAAGCAACTAAAGAAGCATTGTCTCTTTGTGCAATGGTAGGTGAAAAAAGAAAAGTTACCACCCGTGGTACAGGCTAGCAGAGCACAGGCCAGGCAGAAGCTAAGTCAGGTAGGTCACCAGGTTTCATGGGAATTAATTACAAACATGGAGACATATCAGTCTGTGTCTGGATGCAAAAAGTAAAAAAGCGACCAGAAAGCCAGGGGAGGAGAAACGGTAAGAGAAGCAGGTATAAGCCTTATCCTGAAATGGTGAAAAAAAAAAATCACTGGAAAAATAGAGTTAGGTTTCTGAAAAAGAAAATCCTTTCTTTCTATGTTTTTATTTTTTTTTTAAGGAAAGGCTTTTATTTGCATTATTGTAAATAATCAGGGTTGCACCAAAGAACTACCTTACTTGTAACATCTATTTCTCCTGAAACAAACTGTCAAGACTTTAATTATTGGCTAGCAGCTTAGGTCAAACACAGGTGAAGCTGAGATTAACAACAAGGTAACAATGGGAGAGGGGATGATAAAATTGTGTGTGTGGAGCTGGTGGTTAACAATTATCCTTATTAAAAGCTTCAAACCTGTCTCACAAATATGTGGTCGCAGCAACAGATTCAAAGGGGATGCAGCAGTGCAACTTTACCCCCCTTTTTGACTATGTTGCAGGAGCAGCAGCTGGAGACTTGAAAAATTTTCTTTAAAATATGTCTCAGGTCAAATTAGCCAGATCTGATGCAAATCTGTTTGAATCATCCAAGAACCACATGTGGCCCTGCTACTGGCAAGTATCCAGTACTTGAAGGAATCCACAGCATACATACAAGCTGTCATGTATGTAAAAAGGGGCTATCATCAGAGTCAAAGTACGTCTGATCAAGATGCAGGCTCCACTCTGAGGCTCTCTCTTAGGTGTCAGCAGTCTGGAAGGGGGATGCTGAGGCCCACAGCCCCCCTCCAGTAGGGTGCATAAGATGGGCTGCTGGTGTTTGCCCTCTGTCCATGGTGGCCTCAGGGACCCTTCCCAGGGGATGGGAACCCCTCTCAGGGAGGAGAAGGAAGAACTGGGAGGGACAGGACAAAGGGAGGGACCCTTTGTTAATCTCAAGTCTCTACTTTTTTATTCTCCTTTCCCCTTGAGCACTCCTGATGACTCTTTATCTGTGGCTATCTCTGGTTGGTTTTCTCTCTGTGGTCACACGTCCACGAAGCCTTCCGGGCTTTCTCCTAATTTGGTCTGTTCCCCCAAAACCAGGACTCAGGCCCCCTGCTCTCTGAGGCCTTGTTGCTGGTGTCACTTTTCTTGTGTTATGGGACAGTATGGTACATACTTCTTTGGTTCCTGGGCTGTATTCTAGACTGTGTCCTTGTTGTACTAGACAACCTATCTGCCTTGAAGGCTGTGATCTTGGGTTATGGCATGCCCCCTTAATTCTCAGGCCGTGTCCACCCATTGGCCTTCTTATGCTCGACAACCCTTCTGCTTTCAGGGCCATGAGAAGCTGTGTGCGCATCTCCCAAGCTCTTTAGAAATCTATTTAACCCAAGCTGCCCATCGTGACCTCTTATAATGCATATATCTATACCTATAAGCCAATTCTGAAAAAAAAAGGCCTTTAAATGCCACTTCTAAGCCAACACTCCAATGTCCCCAGCCAACCTGGAAGCAGGAATGGGTGGAGGCTCCAGAGGCAGTCCTGTGTCCTGCTCTAGCCAGGCTGCATGAGGATCCAGGTTGCCAGATACAGCAGCAGTGGCAGCCATGGGTGGGTCCCTTCTCCCACACCTGCTCTTGGGCTGGTGGAGAACACCAAGAGGACTGGGCAGGGAAGAATGACCCACCCACTACTGCGACTTTCTCAGAGGTGCTGCTGAGCACAGAAGGGAAGGGAAAGCGGGTTGCATCCACCATTGTACCCCTCTGGATCTGTCACTGAGTGCGTAAGTTTGTGCAGTATTTATAGAAGATAGTCAAGCTGTATGTGTGTGATCTCTGAAAGATCTGAATCCCATCAGTCTACATAACAAGAATCCCAAAATTGCGTTTCATGTATTTCCAATAACATTTAGATCCCTTTGAAATGAAAGTCAGCTTTATATCATCGTCATTTTGTTGTACATATAGTTTAGTGCTTTCTAAAGCATCTACATGCTATAAAGACTTCTTCATGTACCTAGATTTGCATACACAACTGGAAACTGCATAGCAAAAACAAGAAGTACTGCTCCTTTATTTGAGTACTCTATTTGAGTAAATATGGTACTTCAGTTGCAAAAAAATAGGCAAATCCCAAGTGGTTTTATTGTATTCACAGTCATAACAATATCAGCATAGGGCCCTCCCCTGCCATGTCAAGTATACCTACCAAACACTCTAGGCAATGTGAGCAAAGGAAGTGAGTAGCTATTTTATGAAGTGAAAATTTCATATTGTTCTGAAAAGAGTTCAAAGAACTTGCTTGGCCATTTTATTGTTGTCTAACATAATTAAAATGAGATTAGTTTATTATACACAGATATTTGAAGTATTTTTCCTGTATTACATATTGAGCTTTCAGCAGTTTCAATGATTATTTAGGATCCCTGCTGTCACTGTTCAATATGTTCTGCTATTGAAAGATATAATCCATATATAAACCATGCCATCAGCAAATTCGGCAACTTCTGAAACAATGCTTTATCAAAATTATTGATTTACACATAAATAACGGTGCTCTTGATGCGTGACCTTTATGTCACCCTGCTTTTTTTCTTCTCTCAATTCAAAGCTTCTTGTTTTTCAAGCCAAACTCTCTTGTTTGTAGGCAAAAACTTCTTATTTGGAAATAAGAGGCCAGATGTTCATTATGCTAGAAACAGTATAAATATAACAAAAAGTACAATTATGGCCCTAGGGGTGAAATCCCAGCTCCACTGAAATGGAAACGTTGCCATTGGCATCAATGGAGTCAGAATATCACCCTAAGATCATCCAGGAGTGTTTACATGGCAGAATGCAATGCCCTGAAGATACTCAAGCTAACTTTAAACTAGCTACAGCCCTGAGGTCTCTACACTAAATAGCAGTATAGACATATGCCCAATTCAATATTCCTTATATATAGTGTGTTAAAGTGACATTGCTCTTCCAAAATTTGCTCTTCAGAATGCCCTTTGGCGTTTGTGCCTTAGCTGTTATTTAAATGTGATTTGTAATATTTTATCTGTAATAGAAAAGCTGCATAAACATTTTTTCATTTCTTCAAAATATCAAGTGTATCATGAATATTTTACTAGACTTCCTTGTCTCATCTTCCTGTTGATACATAATGTCGTCTTCCTTGACCTACCTCGATACTTAGCATCTAGAAAGCAGGTTATGAATGTTTATTAGTTAATCCTCTCAGTAGCTTTAGGAGATATGTCATTATCCTCATCTTTAGATTTTCATCATTTTGACTCACTTACTGGGCACATCCAGATGAGTGCGCATGTGCCTCTTGCCCTGCCTCAAACCCCTTTCAGGTGGGGCAAGAGGCATGTACAGGAACAAAAAAAATGGATATCCAGGGGTCTAAAAAAAACGAAACAAAAAAAAGTGGGGCAGGGCACAGTCCTGGACCATGCACTGAGGCAACCAGAGACTGGGTCCTCCAGGGAGATGCTCTGGCTGCCAGATCATCTCCATGGTTGGCCTCTCGCCCTGGTGCTGAAACATGCAGCCGACCAAGCTGTATTCAGCACCAGGGTTCCAGTGCTGATAAGTAAGAGGTCGAGGGGGCTGTAGGACGGGACCATGGTGGGACCCCTGCTGGCCCTGCCCACTCCCCCAG
>NW_017728994.1:74576317-74578209 GCF_001723915.1 Gavialis gangeticus | reverse complement strand
TTCCACTCCCTCCTGCCAGCCCCCCAGACCCCTAACGTGCCTGGCCCCTCTCCCCACCAGTCCCCCCAGGCCTCCCAATCCCTGCCCTGCAGGAGCAGCCCCAGAGCCGTCAGGAACTGTCTGGGTGCGGCGCGTGGTCCCTGCATGCCATGCCAGGTCCTGCCACCATGGGCCCAGCACAGCTGGGTGGCAGAGGGGTCCCAAAGGTGGTAGGACCCAACGCACGGTCTCCACATGTCACACCGGGTCCTGCCACCATGGCTCAGAGCACCCCACTCCCGATGCTGCTGCTAAAGGTAAGTCATGGGCCCAGTATGTGGGGGGTGGGGCTCTCCATGGTGCCTGAGACCCTAAGGTGTCTGTGGCCCTCCAGGGTGTCTGGGACCCTGGGCAGGGGGGTTGTGGCCCTCCAGGGGGGATCTGGGACCCTGGGCAGAGGGGGGCTGTGGCCCTCCAGGGTGCCTGGAACCCTAGGCAGAGTGACTGGGACCCTGTAGGAAATAGGGGCTGTGGTCCTCCAGGGGGGAGCTGGGGCCCTGTGGGGGGGAGCATTTCATGTTCTGTGGGGGGGCTGCACCCTGTGGGGGCCAGGGGACCCACCTCTCCTGAGCAGCCCCCCCACAAGGTCCTCCACACCCACAGCCCCCTCAGTAATCTTCCCACACCAACCCACATCCCATCCCACACCCCTTCTCACCCCCTTCCTGCAAACACCACATTCCCCCATCACAGATCCATCATGTACAAAGAAAACCAAAAGTACACATCAACACATATAGGTATTTAGAATTTATTTTATCATGATGATAGAGACACTGATAGGTTTCCACATTGCTTTAATATTGTAAATATAGTAATAAAGCATTGCCCAACTGATTGCTTTTTCTCTCTAGGGGTGTGTGTACGTGCGTGCGTGCGTGCGTGCATGTGTGTGTGCATGTGGTCTTTAGTTTTAATTGTGAAAGAACATGAATTTGGGGATATTTTTAAAAATGGATTTGGGATGCTGCTGCAGCAGACCAACTGGCACAAGGGATAATGTCCCCAGGTACCAAGTAGCCAGGCCCCAGAAGCTCCTGAGAGCTAGTAGCCCTGGGCTGCTTGCCAGAGCAACTTTTTGTATGGGTGGGGCCAGAACAGGGCAGCTTCTTATACTGCTGGGGACAGCACAGGTGCTGGCCCCAGGCTCTAGCTCCCCCTGGCTGCAGATCCGGGAGGAGCCAGGCAGGGTTATTTTGTCCCAAGTGGCACATGCGCTAAGGCAAAAGCTAAGGCAAAAAGCCTCGGCTTTTGAGCAAAAAGCCCTGGCTCAAATTTGCACTGCTTCTATTTGAGCTGCTGCAAGAGCACGTGCTTGCTTGTGTGGATCTACCCACTGAGTTTCATTACAGGTTCAGCAACTACCATTCTTCCATCAAATTCTCCCTGGAATACTCCTGTACTAACATCAGCTTTTAAGATACTATGGCTCATATCCAAGATGGCATGCAGCAAACCACTATATACAAAAGAACCCATGGACCACCACACTTACTTGCACAAAATCAGGAATCATGCTAAACATACCCATAAAATGTTAATCTAGGGGCAGACCCTCAGATACCACCACATCTACTCTAAGGAGAATACTTGTGACAAGCGTTCCCACTAAGCTATGTGGCATGCACAGCCACACAGGTGCGCCTAGCAGCACAGCTTGAGCACAGCTGCGCAGCCATGCTCACCATGCAGCTTAGAGGGAACTCTGCTTGTAACACTGAATTCTCCAACTTGGACACTGCCTTTGCCTAGCAAACACACCATAGCAGAGACATAGACCACATCTTTAAACAAGACAATCAAATACCCCACAATAACCTATTACAATAAAAAATATAATGCCCATTAACCAG
>NW_017728994.1:74569905-74571317 GCF_001723915.1 Gavialis gangeticus | reverse complement strand
CCATGCTCACCGTGCAGCTTAGAGGGAACTCTGCTTGTAACACTGAATTCTCCAACTTGGACACTGCCTTTGCCTAGCAAACACACCATAGCAGAGACATAGACCACATCTTTAAACAAGACAATCAAATACCCCACAATAACCTATTACAATAAAAAATATAATGCCCATTAACCAGATGTCACTGGTTGTCATGCACCATTCTATACTGGAAGCTATAAAAAGGATCATCAAACAATTACAGCCCATACTTTAAAGGAAACAGCCGAGAAAACGAGTTGAGAAAAATATTCCCAACTCCTCTCCTGGCCTTCAAACATCTTCCAAATCTTGCCCAACTTATCAGAAACAAACTCTTTGCTGATCAACAAACACCAAATGCAACAACTCTGTCTTAACGATAGATAATGAGAACTTGACAACACATCTCCACCTCCATCAATGTTCCAAAATGAGATATAGAAACATGATCATGAGTAGGGCAACACTATTCACAGATCAATCACTCCATTCCTGACCTTGCAAACCTGAAGGGAAATCTACAAAAACACCTTCAAAAAACAAGCCTGGAAACAAAAATTTATAAACTTACTGGACACTAAAACCAATTAAGCAAACACAGACAATGGCTTTATGGCTCATTATAATCTACTTGTCTCTTTGCAATCTACAGGAAATTCCACTGCATTACCTTGTTCTGAGACTACTTCTGGTTACCTCTTTGCCCTGAATTCAATGCCATTCTCCATTCCTTAAGTGACTTTCACTTATATACCAGTTAAACACAAACCATTTCTTCATTTCCCTATTATTTAGCTTAGCCTGTGCCTGCTTCTTCCTCACTCCTAGAGTGCCACCACACAGTTATATACAGTTGGTCCAATAAAAGAGATCACACACAAAAAAACTGACTCTTGTACATTCCCTGTATCATCATGGATACAGAAACACCCCAATCCTAGTAAGGAAGTGTTAGGGCTCTAATCCACATTCTTGCTGTATTCGTGCTCCTTGGTATCCACAGCTCCCTAATTAGGAATTTTCACCTGAGAAGCAGCACCATATAAGTCCTATCATTGCTTTCCTCACACCAGAGGAAAAGGCTCTTACTTTGTTCTATGCTAATGGCCTGACATAAAGATCTCTTGCTAATTGACTGGGTAGTCATTTCACAATTGACTACCCAGTGCCTTACAAGCAGTGACATAACTAGGAAAGGGTGACCACAGCAGTTGCCCCAGGCATCGACTTGTAGGGTGGGGGTAGAGATGAGCTGTTGACATAGCTGTGCACCAGTAACATGCTGGCAATCAGAAGTCACCATTGCCCTGTGTTTGGCAGATGCCCTGTGCATTATTACACCTCCACTTACAAACTTAAAGAAGAATTGTCCCTATTTGATATCTTTCAAT
>NW_017728994.1:74563778-74564905 GCF_001723915.1 Gavialis gangeticus | reverse complement strand
GACATAGCTGTGCACCAGTAACATGCTGGCAATCAGAAGTCACCATTGCCCTGTGTTTGGCAGATGCCCTGTGCATTATTACACCTCCACTTACAAACTTAAAGAAGAATTGTCCCTATTTGATATCTTTCAATTCAGGATAGTCCCCAAACAAATCTGGCATTTTGGGTGCTTCGTAGATTTGTGTTTTGTAAATAAGTTTTTATATACTTTCTATAAGCCATAATCTCTTGCAGCTGGCAAACTGATAATAAGCTGCCCACCTATGAGGAGTCAGTTATCAAGTTTCAGCTAGAGTCAGTTTTTATGGTCAAGAAACCCTGGCAACTGTGTTTCATAATAGAAATGCCAGTACCCTGTTAACCACAGTGTTGTACAAATGTTATTTTTTTATATTATACATAAACATCTTATTCTTTTTCCTAAGATGATAATAGACACCATAGTTAACTTCGTAATGCTGCACATAACATACAATATAAACTCAAACATATATTAGAATCATTTATAAAGCAGTTTCTTCAGGACAGTGCCTAACAAATGAGATAAATAAATTACATGAATTCTATGTGCAGGATCTAAACCAAATTCTTTTGATTAATCGTAAGCCATTAATGGTGATGGTAATGAGTATGCCACTAAGCATACTATAAAATATGTAAAGCATGGACAATTCTCAATAGATCTTCGCAAGTGCCTCATTTAACCTTCACAGCTCATGAAAAACTGTTCGAACTTCTTAGTTTTAGACATGAAAACTATTGATTGTTTACAGCACAGCACAACCTTTTCTGACAAGCAGGAAAAATTATGATATATTAGGTTATAATTCAATCATACAATATGCTCTAAATTATGTTGGATTTCAAAATGCTGACTTTGTTTTTACACATTTATTTCAGTTCCAGGTCTCATCTAAGCTGAACCAGTCTTTAGAAGGCACATATAAAATCTTAATTCAAAATGAAATCTTCCTTGAACAACTCTGAATGCAGATAACCCATAGTCTTCTAGAAGGCATCATATTTCAAAAGTCACTTAACTCTTAGCTTAAGCATAAGAACAAGCACAGATTCATAGACAATTTGGCTGGAAGGGACCCTGGAGGATCACTGAGTCCAGCCCCC
>NW_017728994.1:74558227-74562022 GCF_001723915.1 Gavialis gangeticus | reverse complement strand
TTTTATTTTCCTTGATATTTGTAGCTAGCTGGAGTTCCAATGCAGCCTTGGCTTTCCTGATTTGAATTAGAAATCTAGAAATTAGATAGCAATTAGAAATCTAATTTTATACACACACACACACACACACACACATGCATATATGTAAAACGGCATATTGTCAAAACCATTTAGTTATACACACACATGCACATAAATAAAACAGGCAACTAGAAATCTATCTATCTATCTAAATGGTTTTGATAATATGCTGGTGTGTGTATACACACACTTACATACATGCATATATATAAATAAAACAGGCAATTAGAAATCTCTCTCTCTATAGGTTGGCTGTTTTATTGGCTGTCTAACTGGCTGTTTTATTTATATATTAAAATATATAAATAATTTCTAGATAGATATAGGTTACCTCAGAACAAGGTAATATATTTATAAATATAAATGCATGATGCATATTAGACATTTTTATATATATGTACACAAGCGCACACACATACGTATAAATAAAACAGGCAATTAAAAATCTAATTTGATAGATAGATAATTGCCTGTATTATTCATACGTATATGTATTTTTTGCACCTCATGAGTCAGTTATAGACCAGAAACCTATTGTACAAATGGAACAAAAAATAGTTCCTTCTTCAAACAGTCGAAGATGTGATCATAAAAAGATAAAACTATAAAGTACTGTCTACCACAAAAGAAAATAGTTGAGCAATATTCCATCAGGCCAAAGTTTTTTATAATAGACCTTATCCATAGATGAGGAGCTCTTAAATTCCCAGTGTAACTACTGGGAATTTAATATCCCCTAGCATTTTACCAATGATTGAAAGAATGTGATGCTTAATTTTCTAGCAAACTTAGGAGATAAATAAGTGAGACTGCATAATCATATTTACACTGTTTACTTTAATTCAAGCTCTTTTATAATCAGAACTGACAGACTAGCTCTGGTAAATTCCTGTATCTTTCTGTGAACCCCATAATTACAAATGATAATGAATGACTATGGAAGGGACTCTTCTGCAATACAGATGTCAAAAAAAAATTTGAAAACTTACAAAATGGTGTGAGAAATATCTTCCTATAGATCTCTAAGACTTTAGGCAGTAACTAGTTATCTGTAGCCTAATAATTATTTGCTACCAATTTTTCTGGTCACTGTGAAGAATTCTCAGTGATACATGTGCCAATCCTTCGAATAATCAGAAATATACTATAACGCATAGTACAGGCAACCCCCACTTAACACTGTTTCACTTAGCGCTATTTCACTATAATACTCATTTGAAATTGATACCAGATTTCACTTAGCGCTTAGCAAGATTTGTTATAACGCTTGTGGTCTCCATCTTGGGTTGTCAAATACTTCCGGTTTTGCTTAACGCTCATTTCACTTAATGCTCGGTTTTTCAGGAACCAACTAAGAGTGCTAAGTAGGGGTTGCCTGTATAGTCTATGCATACATGCAGAGTCATACACCCCTAGAAAATAGGATAGACATGATGCACATTAGACATTTTAATGGCCAGTTATTTATGCTTTTCGTGTAGGTTAGTGTACAGCCTCATACAACTCTAAGAAGTGTAAGAAGGCAAAGCCAATTTGTGCCTGGAAAAAGGTCCCAGATTCTCAAAAGAACCTGCTGAGTCACTAGCCAGTAGCAAGTCCTGCAGAAGATATGGCCTAACAGCCTTTCCCTTTTACTATATTTTCTGTTCTGCTACTGTTGTTCCCTAAAGCCATTATACCCTTTTTACCAATGCAACAGCTGTTTTTCAACATCTCCCTACCCACCATGCTTTCAATCCTCTTTACCTTCCTACCTAAAAGCCCATATTTTCCTTATTCTCTGAATCTACATTATCACTTCAACCACAACTTTTCACTACATCTTGGCATGTGTCTATTTACATGAGATGAAAATAGCAAATAACTAAAGTTTGACTAGAACAAAAAAATTACATCTAACCAACAATTTGATCTCACTGACAGTTATAAATCTCTCCTCTTTCCCCTGGCCACCACTTGTTATGTTTGCGTTATGTTTTGTATATCAAATTTCTTATTCATATTAAGTCCTTTAGTTCTAAGTTCACATATCCTATACATTTTATAAAGTGCCTACCATACTTAAACTGTTATATACAGCACCTGACTTAAAGATTCAGTTATTTTAAATGATCAGCTTAAGAGGGAGTTCATTTCCATAAACATCAGGGATATAGGCAAGGATGGTAAAACACATTTTAAATTAAACCACAGAGAGTTAAATAAATAAAAATGATTCTGTTACTAATTTCACATATGTGAAAGTAGTTGATATGGCTGCTTTAGTAGAAGGAATTCATCCTAGCATCTCTTTATCAATGAAAACCAAAGAGGTAAACCTTATTCTATTTTGACATATTTCTAGTTCTCCTTTTGAGCTTCATTTCACACCACTTCCTTCTGCTGAGTTCTGAATCTGGGGCCAAACTAAATCATCCCAGTGAGTACAAATCTCAGTCTCCAATGGAAATGATGAACCATAAACACAGGTGATATGCCAAGTGCTGATATGCCAAAAATCTGAATGTTCTCAAAAGAACCATAGCCTTTTACATTTACCTATAGACAAAATGAATTTCCCTATCTGTTTCAGCTGAGATATTCACATATAGTAGAGCACTAACTTGATAGCATTGGATCTGTGTTTACGTGTATTAATTTATAGCACTATGTATTTTATATGGCATGTACGAACAGAATAAACTCTCTTGTAACAGAAATCACAGAATGCCAAGTTCTTTTAAACAGTAATGCTCTGGGCTTGTAAAAAAAAAAGCCAAGTGTTTATAGTCCTTTTGCAATTAATAGCTTTATAAAATGTGCTCCCTCTCATTCTTACACATTCAAAGCATTATGAATCCTGAATTTGTTACTGCATAATTTAGATCTGATTTATAAGAACACTAAGCATTACCAGTCCCTATGGAAAAATGCATCCACTTGAACTGGAAAGTTCATATATGCTAGAAAAAAGGTCATTTAAGTTTGTATTATGGTTCTCAGTGCCCTTAACCTTAGTCTGCTCTTTCAAGAAGCCAGGTCCTCAAGGAACATCCCTGCATAAAATATCGAAAGTACTTCAAAATATTTCAAGGAGTACAGACTTATTAAAACGAACCAGTCAGGTGTTAGGATAACCAGCTCATATCTTCAACACCAGACCCCAAACAAGCTGGATTATATAAGTTTATCAAAAGAAATTAAATGATCAGTAGGTCAGATTTCAGTAAGTTACATTTCACTCAGAGCTATCCATGTCAGCCACCATTTATGGAAAGTGGTGGGTCACAGAAAGTTTGCCTACATCATTGCAGCAGTAGTCCTATATTTTGGGCTACAGCATGCTCCAAACCATAAATAGTCATTGAGGTTGCTTTGCGCTTGTTTTTCTGTCTGCACTCTCAAGTGAGCCTGAGCCTGGGTGGTGAAGAAAAGCCCAAAGTTGTCTCACTGACAAGCCTCCAAGTATGAATGTAGACAAACCTGAAATTGCCTCTTCCTCAGTTTCTTATTTATTCCTCATTGGATCAATGATTTCTGGAGAAGAAATACCTAAACTATACAAGTTTCTAATTTTATGAACTAAATAACTAAACAAAAGGCATAGAATATGGGTGCTTATACCAGTAACATTTTCTGAGTGATCTGCCCCTGAAAGCACTCTACAGCCATGACATAATAATACATGTGCATGGCTGCAAAGCACTTTTAAAATGGTCAATCACACAAAAAAAA
>NW_017728994.1:74544167-74553227 GCF_001723915.1 Gavialis gangeticus | reverse complement strand
ATCTGCCCCTGAAAGCACTCTACAGCCATGACATAATAATACATGTGCATGGCTGCAAAGCACTTTTAAAATGGTCAATCACACAAAAAAAAATAACCCTCAATAAATCAACTATTAGCTGATGGTGCTGTGGAGCAGAGTGCCTTAGGGAACTTCTGTTCAGGCTCCCTTGAGGGTTAATTTTTCACATGCACAGGGCTGGGCTGATGCTTGCCCCCAGGGCTGTCACCATAGGCAGCAGAAGGCCGGGGCTAATGGGACTTAGCCCCCTCAAATATGGGGCAGTGGGTAGCGCCGCAAGGCAGCCTGGCCACAGGCTCCAGGTGGCTGCAGCAAGGGTGGGGAGGGGTGTGCACACAGCAGTGAAGGAGGAAGTGGGGCTGGGGCTGGGACAGGCCCTGCACAGCCAGAGTGGGGCATGGAACGGAGCCACAAGCAGCTTCTCCAGGGGGCATGGCTCCCGCTGCTGCGTGCACCCCAGATCTGTATGGGGTGGGCAGGCTGCCGCTGTAGGCTGGGGCAGTGCCAGGCTCTTCCCAGTGGGGGAGCTGGGCCTGGCTGTGCACAAAGAAGGCAGCGGTGATGGGAGAGAGGGTGCAGGGGGGCTGCAGCCACCCCAAAATTCAGCTGTAGTCCCCCAACCTCTCATTCCCAGTGCCACCGCTGCCCACCCAAAGCACAGTCAGCCCAACCCCTACACTGAGAAGAGCCTAGTGCAGCCCCACCCTTCACAGATCTGGGGCACATGACCCCCATTCCCTTCCAGGGTACGTGCTGCAGTGGGAGTCATGACCCCCTCCCCAAGCTGGGAGTCCCCCAGACAAGTCATTTGCAGCTCTGTCCCACTTCCCACCCGGCTGTACAGGGCCTGCCCCTCCCCACCCCAGCCGCACTCCTTCCCTCACCATGCTGGGTGGGGGCAGAGTGAGGAAGAGAGCAGGGCATGGGCAGAAGCAGGTGTTGGGGTGAGTGGAGCCCCACTGGGACAAATGGAGGCCCAAGGGGCACATGCCTCCACAATATGTGCACAGGGTGGAGGCAGCTGCCACTACGGTCTGAGCTTTGAGCCCTGCTGCCCTGAGAGCTTTGCAACACCACGGGCATCTCACCAGTAGGCGGGCAGAGGGGGTGGCACAGCTGCAGCAGAAAGCAAAGCACAGCAAGCAGCAGCAGCTGCCTGCACCCCATGCACAGATTGGGGGGGCACATGCCCCCCAGGACTCTGCTCATCCCACCACCCGGCCCAGCTGGGGTCCTACTCACCCCAGCCATGCTCTTGCCTGTGCCCTGTTCCCACCCTTACTCCCGGGGCCTCGATTTGCCCCCCCATGGCCCTTTCCCCTCCCCCCACCCCTCCCTCTACAGACTTACCTGCTTGGGGGTGCACACTTAGCCACCCCCAAATATTTTTTATCCCTCCTGCCTATGGCTGTCACAGAGAGGAGAGTCTCCTCCCTGTGCAGCAAGGGAAGCAGAGCGAGGAGGTGGAGATAGGACACAGCTGCCAGTTAGGCTTTGCTGTGGCCAAAACTGGGGAGGATTGGGGTGGAACAGAGCCCCTTTGCCTCTTGGATTCCCCCCAGCTACCCTGGCTGGGGTACTGGGGACAGCCTGTCCAGGACCATCAGGTGAGGGGGCTCCATTCCACCCCACTTCCCCCAACTCCAGCCATGGCAAAACCAAGCCAGCAGCTGTATACTGCTACTGTCAAGATGCCTGGGCAGGGGGTGGTGGAAGGAAGCCCCCCCTGCCTTGGAGACTCAGCCTGGCTTCTCCCAGTATTCAAGCCAGGCTAATTGGGGGGGTCTGCAAGGCTGGGGCTCCATTCCCCCAGCCCCTGCCTGGGCCTCTTGACAGTGACAGCTTGCAAGTGCTAGCTGGATTTGTCCATGGCTGGACCTGGGGGTGATTGGGGTGGAATAGAGCCCCCTCACCTCATGCCCCCTCCCCCAGCTATCCTGGCTGTGGTATTGCAGGGAGCTGGGTGGGCCCACAAGTCAAGGGGGCTCTGTTGCATACCGCCCACCCAGGGTCTGGCTGCAGCAAAGCCCAACGGGCATCTGTGAACTGGCAGCTGCAGCCTGCCACTTTCAAGAGGCTCAGGCCAGGGGTGGGGGAAGGGAGCCCTCCTCCTTCCCCCATCCACTGCCTGATCCTCTTGATGGGGAAGCACACGGCAGCTAGATCAGCTTTATCATGGTCAGAGCTGAGGGTTAGGGGAGGACAGGGCTAGGGCAAGGGGTGCCCTATTGATATCTAAAGGACTTAACTCATACCTAACTCCTTATACAGCAGAAAAAAAGGAAAACAGTTGTCAATGAATGCAGCGTAAACATTCATGTTACACATGTGAGTACAGCCACTGAAAGGAGTTTGCTGACCTGCATTAGAGTCAGCTCTAACCAGTGAACTTTGGATTCTTAGCTGCCTAAATCACTTCTAAAAATAAGACTTAGATGTTTAAATTAACAAAGGACTTGCAGTTTTAAGGGAAGCAGCACCTAATATCAGTAGCATAATGAGGGGTGAGCAAATTGGACCCCAGCTCCAGGCACTGACTTAGAGGGGGCACAAGAACGGCAACACCTGAGGAGTATGTATCATTGCTGTAGCAGCAACAACTGGACACTGGGAATTGTGCAGATGCTGTAACAAGAGCAACAACTGGAGGTGGGCTGATCACTTCCCCACAGCAGCTGGGGATTTTGAACCAACAGGGCAGATAAGGCTGACCCCATTCCCCTCCCTGCTTCCCCCTCCCCTGCTCCCCAGTGTTGGCACACTGCCTCCCCAAACCCCAAAAGGAAAGCTCACTTCTGCCTAATATTTAAAGATCTGAGCTCAATTGGGTAGCTCAAGAGTGAAGAAAAACTCAAATTAAATTTGGAAATAATATTATGAGTAAAAATCCTACATTCCATTCAAAGACTAACAATTTCCAAAACAACCCCAGGAGAAAAAGGTATATAGAAAAGGAGATACCTTTACACCTACCATACTACAGGGAGAACAGTGTTGGCTTTATCCCCCAACCCTTTTTATTTAGAAAAAAAACACCCCAGTAATATCCAGGAAGGCTATGTAACAAATATTCCCACAGAAGGATGTGAAAGCACTGCTGGCAGACTAAAGAGACATGTCCCAGAGATGCTTTAAATTATTCCATGGAGCTTAGAGTCATAAGTAGGAAGGCACAAAAAAGTCTTTAAAGACTTTTAAAGTCCTCCTAGCCCAGACCAAAAAAGAAGTAAAAACAATCTGATGCACTGAACCTAAAAAGTAAAGCTTCCTTATCCAGAGGGCATCTATTGTTTTAGCCCTCAATACAAGAAGAAATGTATTTTTTTAATAAGCATGTCACAATAAAACATGGGTAGTTTATTCAAATATTCTCTAGTCCATCTCTAGCAATAATATACTGCAGAAGGGTAATCAACTGCTGGAACAGCTTCTTACATCTTAAAAGTTTAAACCACAAATAAGCAAATATCAAAGACTGCACACCTGAGATAATTTTCAACTCATATTTGCAGCAGTGCAGCCCTCACTAAGATTTGAAGGCCAGAAAAGACCACTATAATCATTTACTCTGACCTCCTGCAAAACACAGGTAATTAGATTCCTGTAAATTCATTGCTGTGTCAAATCTAATAACAAAATATATATGAATATACTAATTTGTAGGGCTGTACAAAACACCATCATTTCCTTTCAATGTCCATTTCACTGTTTCAAAGGGATAGTGTTTCATTTTGTTGTTTTATTTCATTTCGAAGCACTGTCCCATTTCATTTTGTCAAAACTTTCGCTGTTTTGAAATGTTCTGACTTTTCACCCACAGACTATAAGAGGGAATCATGAAAATGTCTAAAACATTGTCATTTGTTGCCTGATTTGGACTCAAATTGCAGGGATGGTAGCCCCTTCTGAAGGCATGAAGCCTCCCATGTTTCAAGGAGATAAGTGCAAAGGTTTCTTGGAAACTGCACCTCAAAGCCTTGAAAGCAAAACTAATGACACTTGCTGGCAGTGGCAGCTTCCTGTCATCCAGCATGCAGATCCAGGGGCCTGCACCCACGGGAGGACAGTGGGGATGTGTCGGACTCCTCCCAGGAGTGCGGGCCCCCGGATCTGCGCCAGATGATAGGAGGCTGCCACTGCCATCTGGGACCAGTGCTAGGTGGAGCCCACACCCAGTACTGGGCTCCAGGGAGCTCAGCCTGGTGGTGGGAGGTGGAGCACAGATCCAGGGGCCTGCACCCATGGGAGGACAGTGGGGATGTGCCAGACTCCTCCCAGGGGTGTGGGCCCCCAGATCTGCGCCAGATGATAGGAGGCTGCCACTGCCATCTGGGACCCCTGCCTACCTCCCAGTGCTGCACTGCTCTCCATGGGGCTGGTGGAGCTGATCAGAGCACAGCCCCAGCCCTGTCTGCCTCCCACCGCCGGGCTGCACTCTGAGTGGCTCCACATACCCATGGAGCTCAGCCCAGTGGGAGAAAGTGGAGCACAGCCCTGGCTCTCCCTGCCTCCTGCCACCAGGCCTGCAGAGCTACTCAGAGTGCAGCCTAGGGGTGGGAGGCAGAGAGAGCCAGGGCTGTGCTCCCATTGGCTCCGCCAGCCCCACGGAGCAAACCCCAGCAGCAGGAAGCAGGCAGAGCCAGGGCTGCACTCCACTTCCCACCTCCAGGCTGAGCTCCATGGGGGTGCGGAGCTGCTCAAAGCACAGCCTTATGGTGGGAGGCAGGCAGAGTCAGAGCTGCACCGCAATCGGCTCCACCAGCCCTACAGAGTGCAGCCCAGTGGTGGGAGGCTAGGAAAGCAGGGCTGCACTCCCCACCAGGCTGAGCACTGTGGGGCTGTGGAGCCACTCAGAACACAGCCCTCACTCTCCCCTGCCTCCTGCCACCAGGCTGCTTTGAAACTCTAAATGTTTCAAAATTTTTGAAACATTGAGTGCCCTTATTTCATTTTGAAGCTGTTTCAAAGCTAGTTGTTTCATTTCAATTTCTCTATTTCGAGCTCCAGATGCATTGAAACAACTCTGAAACAACACACTTGGTGAAATTTTGCACAGCTCTACTAATTTGATTCACAATAGAGACATCCACCACAATTCTTTGCAAGGCGTACCCATAGCTATTGTGCTTCTTCTTAAATTTGTGCATTCTAGTCTCTTTTCTTGGTCCAATTTCAAAGTTTATCTCAGACAAACAGGCAGTGTCAATAGAAAAAGAGGCCCTTAACCTTTGGAGTAATGGGGATGGCACATCATACACATATAACATATTAGGACTCTGTTTTCAGAATGTGGTATGTATGTAACTTGTGAGTACAGTCAGCGGAAACACCCATATTAACTGGATGCCACTACAGTTTGTGTGTACAAACGTATATCAGATGTATGAATACCTAACTCATAATGAGTGGATATGGCGGTAAAACTAGCAATCACCTGTCACAGTAGGAACCAAACAATGGCTTATTATGGAACACAGTGCACATCAAGTCTGAGAAATCTTCATTATATACAGACACAAAAAAGAAGGGTTCACCACCCCCCTCCTGCAACTGTCAGTTTTCCTCAATTGCTCTTTGATCTATTTACTTTTGGGTTGTAAAGCAGAATTAAAACCAAAAGGAGACGGTGTGAAACTTGGAAAATCAAAGCAAGCAAGATCAAAAGTAATTCACAACAGAAAGAATCAAAAAACTTTTAAAATTAATGATGCAATGCAGCTTGAATGTCACACTTCAGGGTGTTTTCTCCACCGTGAACAGAATTCTCATAACTAACTTATCAAGAATAGAATATATTTAACATTATATGTAAGTACATACAGCACAGATTCCATTATTATAAGTTGTCCAATAACAGTATAACTTCCTAGTGCTTTTCAGTTTTTACTACATACTAATAATGTCTATATAAGGTATAACTAAGAGTTTCAATGCAGTGGAAGGGTGTGATCCAGGAAATTTTAAATGGTGACACGTTACTATAACTCACAAATAATACTGATTTGAAATTCTCAGCAACTTTTTTTTGTCCTCATAACTAAGCAGCATTGTCAGAAACTCTATCTCATCTGACCTCAGAATGTAAAGAAAGTGCAAAGAAGGTATTTTTTTTATTTTTTTAAATAGAGAAAGGACAACTCAGGCCTTGTGTACGTAGGTGCAACTCTTGCAGTAAACTGGCTTAAACCAGAAATGACCAGGACTAAATATTAATTAGACCTGGACTTAATCAAACTCTAAGCTTTAATTACTTCTGAACTTTAGGCAAATCCAATTCCTGATCTGGTTGTTGTTACTTTGGCCACTGTCCAACATTTGTTCATTTCCACCTGCTGTTCTACTTGCAATATACAATGAGAATGTAGGAAAGAGGCAGGAAGAAAGAGAATAGAAGACCTAGTGAGTTCCTAATAAAGGAAATTAAACTGATACAAGCCTTTCCAAAGTGAGATGGGAAGAACACTAGACTGGAAGCATAGGGAAGAAAAGATGAGAACAGGAAAATAAATGAAATGGGAAAAGGTAGACTGCAACATCAAAAAGATGATAGGAAGGAGAACACTATCTGAAGCTGTCCCAGGCAATATGCATAGGGTTACTTTATGGATCTAAAAAAATATATTCAAAAGAACAGAAACTTATTCAAATGAAATCTTTTGTTTTTCAGTACCTGCCTTTGCAGGTACTTTGAGAACTTTCAAAAACATTAGTAAAATAAGGCTGAGAAGTAAGGGGTTCTTTACTTTGTGCTTAGACAGGCATCTACTTAGTAGACCTATTACAATGCAAATCCCCCAGCAAGTTTTCCCCTGAAACAGAACATCCCACACCATCCCATTTGCAGCTGATTTTACCTAAATACAGACTTGAACAGTCAGAGCCAGGTCACAATACTGTGGCCCACCATAACAAGTCAATTGTATAATATAGAGGCAGATGCTCACAGCTAGGCTGTGCTGCCACACCTGTGCTGCAGGATCCACTACACACTCTCCTTCAGAGGAGATTTTACCAGAGACAGTGATGCAAGATTATGACCTCTTTGTGCCACCTCTGTGGCATGAAAGTGCTATCAACTGGCTGGAGAATGTGTCTGTCTGCCTAAGCTGTCCTATCCCATCAAGGGTAACACATCTATTTTCTAAACAGCCATCGAAGTCCATAAGATTACTTGTCTGAGTAGCTGATCAATATAAGGGCCACAACTTAGGCCTCAGAGGTATACCATCTTTAAAAGGAATATCAGTGTACTCAGCTTCAACTGAGTAAAAGACAGACATTCCCATCAAAGTCAATTAGACTCTTCTCTCAAACAAAGTGAACAGACTTGGTCTTCTGTCAGAATGGGATGTGGCTGAAACATCAAAGATTTTGACCTTGGATCAGATATGCTCTATGCTCTTACAGAACCACAAGGAAATAACTGAGAGTCTGTACATATCAGAACCTATCAGTAGCAGATTTGAAAGTTGAACTAAGGCCCAAAAAATGGAAGAATAATAATATGTAAACAGTTTTTTGTTGACCTTAGAAGTATTAATAGTTCATCTATATCTTTCTCTCCATGCTGAACAGGAACACTTTTATACATATAATACCAATTTTTACTGTGATGTGTATCAGAAGAGTCAATGTTTTACTCAAATACATCTATCCATATTTAAATTACTATTGCAAGCAGAGAAAGCTTACATAAACTGTTGAAAAGTTAAATGTATTTTACTGCACTAAATAGACTTTTTCTGTTCAGAATGACATTCTATTTATATGTGAAATGAAGCACAAAAGTAATAGTCATAGCTGAATTTCTTGCAGGCAAAAGTTTGATGGATACCTTTAAAATAAATTGATTCAATGGTTTTAAACACATTATGGAATATAAGGACAAGTCTTTAAAAAATGAAATGCTTCTGAAGGCAAATTTGCAATGCATGGTATAGAAAAAAATCAAAAGAAAACATTACAGGTTATTTTCCATTTTGTTGTGTTATTTTAAAGAACTGAAAAAAATGATTTATTATCCCTAAATATTATTTTTGTATGAAAGAAGAAAGCATTTCAAATAAACTTCAGAGACATATTACACAACTTTATTTTCAGAATAAGGACTACCATAAAACTCTCTCGTGGAATCTGTACTTGAAATTATCTGTAAGTGGTTAACAGCAAAGAATGATTCAATTTATCAAAGAGTACAATCCCATGTTTGCCGTAATGTCACCAGCACTAACAATGATATAATGAAACAGAAGGAATGAAATTAAAAAATACATTTTTTTGTTCACACAAATGCCCATTGAAGTCAAGAAATTGGCACCAATGAGTTCTATGCAAATTGGTTGCTTAAAGTTGTCTTCTAAATACCTGTTGCAGCTCTCCTCCTGGTGTGTCTTTGAAAAGTGCCCCTCGACGTTTCATAAAAGCATAAACAATATGAACATAACATCACAGAGGAGCTTGTGCAAAGATCAGCACTGTGAATTTTGAGTTATAGGGATGCTTCACAGGGTCATGATAAAATGAATCACTTCAATATCACAGTTATACTCACAACTGACAGAGAAACAGAAGAGAACAGTTTGGATAATATGCGCTAAGTTTACACCGGGGTGGGCAAAATACGGCCTGCGGGCTGGATGCAGCACTCCAGATAATTGTATCTGGCCCAAAGCCGCCTCCACAATGCTCCACATGGGGCTGAGCCTTGGCCTCTCCCACCCAGAGCAGCCCTCATCACCATCCCACCCCACACTTGCCGGTGGCACCACTCAGGCCCTGGCCAGTGTGCACAGCCTCCTGGTGCTTCTGCTCCCACCATTGCTGCAGCTGCCCAGGTACTGCTCAACTCCCCCTGCCTCCACAGCAGCTCCTCCTCCACCACTCCAAGCAGCAGGTAGTGCATGGAAGAGGTGGCAGCTATGGGGAGGCGTGGCAAGCACCATATGCCCAGCCAGGTGGGGGGGGGGGCGGAGGGGGAAGCTGCAGTTGGGCAGCTCCTGCCACACCACATGGGGCTCCAGCTCCTGGCCACCTTCCCCC
>NW_017728994.1:74537373-74539167 GCF_001723915.1 Gavialis gangeticus | reverse complement strand
CAAGCACCATATGCCCAGCCAGGTGGGGGGGGGGGCGGAGGGGGAAGCTGCAGTTGGGCAGCTCCTGCCACACCACATGGGGCTCCAGCTCCTGGCCACCTTCCCCCCAGTCCACCTATCCAGTGCAATGAGCAGCCACCTGTAGGTAGCCAAGTGGGTGGAAAGTGGCCAGAAGCTGGAGCTAGAGCTGGAGTCCCACATACTGGACCAGGAGCTGCCCAGTTGCAGCTTTCCCCCAGCCTGGCTGCCATGTGTCCCCTGCCCACCCCCTCACCCATGGCCAGCTCCTGGTACCTAGCACATGGGTAGCCCCCCCAACACATACCCAACCCCCTCAGTTATATTAACCAATATACAATAGTACAATATATATAACCAATAGAGCTATTATGCAATAAACTCTATACACACTATTAAAAAAAAAAAAAACATAAATCAGGGCAAAAATTATTTTTGAATAAAATTAAAATATATGTTATAGTAGATATTTCATATTTATATATGATGTTTTATCCAAAATTTGTTAAAATAATATCTTCTGAAAGATATTATGTATGTAACCCTCAACCGCTCACCAAAACTTGTTAAGTGGCCCATCAGCCAAAATAATTGCCCACCCCAGGTTAGATTCTGAGCTCCCCCAGCAAAGTCATAATTCAAAACTGTAGCCATTCCATTTCTTTGGCAGTTGAAGAGTAAAAAAGTTAGTTCCCACTTCTTCCAAAAGACAACAGCATCTTTTAGATGAGGTACCTTAGTTCTTCCTATCTTGTGCCCGTTTATGATGGTTTCTATACATCTCTAAAAAACAAAAACACAGAAAGGAAATTTTTTTGATGTTAAAACCCCAGATAGCAAGAAATCTTCATGTTATCCTACATTTTCAAAGTGTACTTTTGCCATCAGTGGACTCCTCCACATAAACTGAAATGTACATTTTTGGGTACTTCACAAGTGTAAAGCACAGAAACTCGGAGCCTGAATATGAATGTACAATTTATTCCAGAAGAAGGAAGTCTTAAATTCCTGAAGGAAATGTAAAGGCATCCTGATTTTTTAATGATAGTCATCATGATCTTAAATTTATACAGCCCCACTCATACAGATGGTGCAAAAAAGCACTACATGAACTTTATTAACTACACAACTTACATATAGCAATCATGTCTCCCACTGCTTCATTTATAGTCCTCTCTGGTGTGAAATACAGCAACAGTTTAATGGCACACAAAAATACTACACATCCCATTAGAAGAGTAAACGACTGCACTCTGCAGCTGGAACTAAAGAGGAATTTATGAAGGCAGACTGTAATTAGAGAAGTTGGAATGTGGTCAGGACATCGGGCGTTACACCCTACTCCTGGGAATAGTGCCTTGATGCTTAATGAATGTAAATAGTCTGGTCCTTCATTGTTTGTCTCATTTCCAGCAGCAGCATGCCCTTAGCACAGTTCTTTGAAACTGAATAATGACAACTCAGCCCTCTGAGCCAAAAGGCCTTCCTTATAGGTCTCCCCTCCAACCTACCCAACATTTGTGAAATCTGATGCAATTACATTTAAACACTTGAGGCCCATATTTTTTCAATTACGATCACATTTTGTGAGCACGTGTGATGTTAAGTTTTGCATAATTTGAATGTCATTCACCTCACAAAAGTGGTAAATGACAGTTTAATAGTGATTTTAGAAGTGTGTTCAACGGTTCATGAAGAATTATGTCTTCAGAACATGATAACTATCATCAAAAGACACTATTGATATAAAACCTTGTAAAATGGAAGCCAGAATAA
>NW_017728994.1:74529647-74537253 GCF_001723915.1 Gavialis gangeticus | reverse complement strand
CTTCTTTTTTTTTTTTTTTAATGCAAATACTTACAACAGTCTCTTTTTATATAATCTGCTGAAATTTAAGAGGTCAGTCTGGTGAAATGCTGGTTCGTCCTTATGAATTTATTTTTAATGGGAAAGTACCACATTTTGTAGCACATAACATTTGTTTTGTTTAACAAAGACTGTCCATGAAGATATTCAGGTGGGATCTAAAATCATTTTAGGAGCTTTTGCCTGAATAAGGAAATAATCAGCTGCTACCATTCGGAGGGAATCAAAGGTGAACAATTTATTTGGTGATATTATAAAATTAAACTGAGACCCTTTGTCAGGCCAATTGTAACTTAACTATTTTGCTGCTCCAAAGCTTCATTTAAAAACTTGCAGTGTAACTAATGATAATTCCCAGCAACTGAGGACATCCTGTCTAACCAGTGAGACTTCCTCTCCTTAGATCTCTGTCTTTTTAGACCTAGTGGATGTTTCAATTTTGGTGATGTGTGATATATGCATGGTCCCAAATATAATGCAATATGTACTACATTATATTATAGCTACCAATCATCTTGACGTTTACTAAGTGTTTCATACAAGTGCATAAGCAATTACTGTGCGACTCGCTGACTCTAAGGTCACATTGTTAAGCATTATGTCAGTTTTATGGCAAAGAATAAAGTAAGCTCTTTTTTTACTGCCATGTGCATTTATGGGTCTTTTTGCTACCCTCCTGTTTATTGTCTGTATTTCTTGTTTATACACCGCATGTGGGATGTTATTGCAAGTGTGAATTATACCCACTTCATGTTTACTACAGCAGATCATTCTCATCCCTTATGACCTGTTTATTTCATATATGGCTATATGAATTGCAACTCCTTTTTTCTTTTTTTATCTTATAGGCCACTGTTTGTACAATGTACCTTATATAATTTACTGCTAAGTAACCAAAGACATCAGCTATTCAACTGACAGAACAGAATAAATGCTCAGATGTGGCATTAAATATGATTACATAGCTTTCATATTGCAGAGCCTTTGTTATCACAAGGATTTCAGTCCAGACTATTGACTGATGTCAATGATGATTGATTCTGCTTATCTTTGGAGGTTGCCACCCACAGAGTCATATATGCCAGCCCACCCACAACCCTCCATCTGGAACAACCTCCAAGGGCAAATTAGTGTCCAGCAGGCCCTATTGGCCCAAATCCTAAATCTTCCAGTGAGAATTCATATTACATTGTTTATATGTGAAATGCTCTATGGCAGGAAAAGATGAATTTTGACAAGAACCAATGAGTTTTTCAGCAACTTAAAAAGAAAAAAGTAAATAAATCAGTTTTCTGAAACATTGCGCAAACCTCTGGTTTAGGATTAGTATTTGGTTCATCAAAGCCCTTATCCAAAGCTTACTGAATTCAAAGAAACTGTCTTCATCATCATCAAAGGGCTTTATTTAAACTCAGAGAATATAGCAGAAAAATATAAATCTTGAAAGTACTTGTAATATACAATAATTTATGTAAATTAATGCATTTACATTTAAATGAATGCATATATCAGTCCAAGTCAAGCTCTCTCAGGCTTTAATGTGTGGAATTTGCCTTGCAACTGAGCCATTGTATTTCTCATTTATTACATACAATAATGCAAAACTTTTTATTGGTACTTCTATGAGAGATTTACCAATAGAACTGTCTAAAAAAAAAAAGGAAAACTGTTCAAGCAACCTACTTTAGAAATACCAAGATGTACCTCGTTAGCATTTTTTAGTAGGTTCTTCCATAAGGTGAAGTACAGATGAAAAATAAACACAAATAACTATCTGTAATATATAAAAATCCTACTTCCTTTCAGATGTAGAAATCTGAGCATGGGCTACTTGAGTTGAGGTCTTTAAAAATTACCACAGAAAACTGTCCCTTATCTTGAAAAAATACCATAGGTCCTTTTTTTAAAAGATAGGTTTTATTGAAATAGACATTCATGACATAGAACTTTACTGGAATATATCTAATCTTAACAGGGCAATAACAATCAGTTACTGTATTTGACCTTGCTTAGAAGATCAAAATGATATCCTAAGGCAGGGGCAGGCAATTATTTCAGGCAGAGGGCTGCTTACTGGGTTTTGGTAAGCAGCCCTCCTTTGGTTCTGATTTACATGTGTTGGTGTAGTATACATAAAGGTGATTGCACAATAGCTTAAAATGTATTTAAGCTTACTCTTGTATACTGTGGAGGGAGTGGGGGGTGGGCATAGGTTTGTGGGGGGCTTTAGTTGTGTGGGTATGTGGGAGAGGTGTGGGTGAGGGAGCATGCGAGTGTGTGTGGATATGTGAGGTATGGGTGGGTATGGGGTTTGTGGGGGCCTGTGGGTGGGTGAGGGGGTATAGGTATGAGGGTCTGTGTGTATGGCAGTATGAGAGGGGGTGTCTTAGTGCCTCTGTATGGTGGGGAGCTTATGGGACTCACCCTATGAACACACACACTCTCCCTCTCCCTCCTGCATTGCATGCCCGTGCGCGCACGCACACACACACACACTGTGTTTCATTCACTATACACTCTCTCTCCTTCTTTCATTTCTCTCTCTGTCTTCCCCTCCCTCATTGCACAGATGGACACACACACCCTAACTCCTGCTTCTGGCCCCGGGGTACCAGCACGGTCCCATGCTCCCACAGTCCAGTGATACAGCCGGGGGCCACATGGTGCTGCAGCAGCCACATGCAGGAAAAGCAGCTGCAGACGGAGTCTTCGGTGAGTGCAGAGCCAGGCTGGGCTGGCCTGACCTTTCTCCCAACTCCTGCTGGCTTCTCCTGGGTCCCACCAGCCCTGTCTCCTATCAGCTTTGACATCAGCCAGGAAAAGATAAATAGTAATTTTCTAAACTTCTTAGGGGCCCCACGGATCTGGCCCACAGGCTGTATTTTTCCTGTTCCTCTCCTAAGACATACTTTACTCATTAAGAAACAGCCTCTGTGAGTAATTATTTTAATGCTATTGCAAGGCAGAGTTGGGGGTGGGGAGGGAAAGAAGGGAGGGAGGCAAAGTGATTTATTTAATGGAATCTATGTCCATGGAAGTCAAGGCAGTGATGTTCTTTTAAAGATGGTCAAAGAAGCTTATAATGAATGTTGATGGTTCCACCTTTCAGAAATCCAACCCAGTGCCCTTACAGCACCAGTACTGCTAGATCCCATAAAAACAAAATTAGTTCAACAAACCAGAAGGGGCAAAAGAAAGCTAACAATTAATTAGCAGAGTTTCAGGCAATTATGTAACAGCTTCAGTGAAAACCCAACACAGAGAGGAGACAAAACTAAGTAGATATATGAACAGAATGACAGGACACAAAGCCAAACTTAGCAAAAGTATCACTTCCATTTCTAGGGAAATAACACCTTCTATGTCTATTTACCTTTTACGTATCCAGTTAAAGTACAGATAAAACAAGTAATCAATGTTTATTATAGTTAAAGACAAGCTGTTAGCAATATGCTTTCTGTTTCTGGGTCCTGACCCTGTGAATTTCTGAATATTATAGACCCAATGCAGTACTGCCCTTAAGCATGAAATCATCCCATTGATAACTAATTTATTGAAATTAGTGGGACTACTTGTATGCTTGAAGGAGGTGCTTAAGGTCACTGCAACACATTACACTTAAGATGTGCTTTACTGGTTAATCACATCTTAAGAAGTGCCCTGCTGTTTTACTATAGTCAGACAACATAGATTTGAGATATCAGGCAAATTGGCCACCACTTTAATGTATTAAACATATTTCATGGATTATTCCACCTATATTAAATGCATTTGCAGTAACCTTTATGAAGCAGAACTAATAAACAACTCTATAGCTTAATTTTCTTCTGCAATGGAAAGTTCTCCTAATCTAACATGAAGTATGCATCAGATTTCCACGGACATAAGGGCTAGGAAAAGACTTTACACATAAACGGCTTTAAGTGATCAGAAACTGGTTTAAAATTGTAACATAACAGATGTTCAGTGCACATAAAGAAGTTTGAAAGCGGCTGAAACCAGTTTGAGATAAACCTGGCTGAATGTAATATGAGACTTAACTGATGTGAGTCAGACTGGTTTTTACAATGTCTGTCCCCCCCTTGCTGGCTGAAGTTAAAACCAGATTCCCCCAGCATCCCAGGATGCTTTCTGGGCTGGGTGGGGCTCTCTGCTCCCTGGCTGCAGCTCAGCAGAGACTGTAGGCTGCTGCCTGGCTTCCCCCTGCACCCCTCCTTCCCCCTCCCCCACACTCTCTGCTAAGCAGGGATTTCCCCATCTCCTCTGCCTTACACAGACACCTCTCAGCATTAGCTAGCAGATCACATACTGGCTATGGTCCGTGCTGTGGCAGATAGGACAAAGGCAGAATCAACAGTTAGCTGGTAATGTGCCGCTGTTGTTTTCTTAATGGGGTGATAAACACTGTGCTATCAATTCCCTGCTGGGTTGGTTCAGAGTGGGAGGGAACCCCTCTCTAATCAGAGCATTCTGCTGGGACCTGGCTCAGCACCATGGAAGGAAAGGGAAAGCTGCTCTAGCACCCTGTGCAGTTACAAACTGGTTCAGCCTAGCCAGGTTAGACTAACCTGCAAAGATTGAATTAATTCCAGCTCAGGCTTTTTGAATGTCTTAGATAGAAATTTGTCTAGCCTTAGAGACAAATTTGCAAGCTAGGTACTCTGTACTCACAATGTTGTGTATATGGTGTTTGTCCACTATACATTGCTTATGCAGAAAACAGAATTTGTTCAGGCAAAATCATCTGGTTTTTCTGCATATAAACTGGGTTTCATGTGTATTTTTATATATAATAGAAAAGCAATTTGCATGCTCAGTGAGAAGTGCCTTAGGATAAATCAGGTCAAGAGCTATCTAAAAATGAGATCCTTGAAGGGTCATTAAAAGTAATTTAATTAAATCTGGCAATTATTAAATGAAACTTTTCATTAAAATATGCATTGTTTTTTGAAGGAGGAGTGTCAGGTTTCATAATTCTGGAGAGATAATATTTTTTTCATTTGTTCAGCATTCTAAGAACAGATCCTAGCTCTAATGTTAATCTGGTGCTGATGGCAGAAAGGCACCATCAAAGATAAGGTAAACTGTGACCAGAAAATTCCATATGCATAAAGGAATCCTTATTTAGTGTAGTTGTCATAGCTGGCTTTATGCCACCCCCTCCCTTTTTTTAGCACAATGCAGAATAAAAGGAACAGGAGACATGTATCAAGGGCTGGCTGTACTTTGCTGATCCTTGAACTATTACAGTCAAAGCCTATTCTAGTTAGTCCATAGCTTGAACAAGCCCCAGAACCAAAGTAGAAAGTGCCAATAATAATTGAAATAATATTTCTAGTATTTCAGAAATTCCCAGCACTCTGACATCCTTCAGGATGGACCTGAAGGGAACAATGTAGACATTTAAAATACACAAGCTAAAATCAAAATAATATTATTGGACCTTCCAGACTCAGAATGCAAATCAAAACATCACCAATAATCTCATCTGACTACTGAATGTACATAAACCTACTCCTTAATGGCAAAATCTTTACCCCACTAACAAAAAGGAAAAATTCCCATTAAGTTCAATAGAGTAAGATTTTACCTAGAACCTTGGGTGGAAAAAAGGAACATAGGGCTGAAAAAGATCTCCAGGGCCACTGAGTCCAGTGTTTTGCAGTTGCAAGCACCGTGACAACATTTTTTCATACAGCTTAAAATTTATCTTAAAAGCCATTTTTGTTCCTACTAATCTGACTAGAAGACTGTTCCTGAACTCCATTCCTCCCTCTAACTTCTAGCCTAAATTTATTCATGACTTGTTTATACCAGTTTGTTCTTGTGACAACATTAACCTTTACCTTAAATAGATGTTCAGCTTTCCTGGTGTTTATCCCCCAGTGTGATGATAGACAGTAATCATATCCCCTCTAAGGCTTCCTTTGCCTGACTAAGCAAGCCATGTACTTCTAGGGAGGCAGTTTTCCCCCTATAGGTCATTCTAGTAGCCCTTCTCTTCACCTGCTCCAGTTTCAATTCATCCTTCATAAGCACAGGTGACCAGAATTAAACACAGTATTCCAGATGGGATATCACCTACACTTCATACAATTCTTTACTCTCTCTCTCTGATTAGATAAATACTTCTGAAACTTATCTTGATGCATCCTAAGTTCATATTCATCTTTTTCACGGCTGTAATATAGTTGATCATTCTGTGATCAGTTAATACTCCCACATCCTTCTCTTCCTCAGAAAATTCCAGCTGATAACTTCAGGTTATAAAATAATTTTTTATTTAGTCACCAAATTTAGTTGCTTGACATCCAAACTTTGTGTTATTGGAATTGTTAATAAAAATGCTTCCAATATTTGTGCTAATAAGTGCTAATGTGTTAATATGAAAACATATTAAACAAAATTGTTCCCAACCTGATTAAAATACTTCACCAGTAACCACAACAGTTTGAAATTTCTCTTTCAACACTACCTATTGCCATGTCTCCTCTTGAGGGAACACCTTCCTCACCCCACAGTTCCTTGACAAACCCATGTTTTTCCAGGTAAAACTAATGGTTTCCCATGTGGCACCTAATCAAATGCTGTTGTGAAGTTTAGATAGATGAGGTCTGCCATATTTCCTTTGCTTAGAAAATCAGTTATCTCTTGAAAGAAAGCAATAAATGAACCTTGCAGCTTGCCCTGACATGAATAAAACTAGGTTATATATAAAAGTGGAAACAATCTGTTAGAGATGGATATGTAAGCCTAAAATCTTTAAACACCACTTTGAAGGTACTGCAAAGCACAGGAACACAAAAAGGCTACATTTCTTGATGCTGGAAAGTTTATATCTAGTAAAACTATTCTCAAGAGGTTAATTTAAAATGTCTTCATGTTTGTATCTTCATATTCCTGTATTCAACAGCAAAAAATATCAACCAACCTATCTTCTGAAATACATACCATTGGATAGTGAAAGTCCCAAGGATATTAATATAAATATCACAGTATAAATAAAAGTTCCTGTATCACTTAATTAGTTAACTGGCATGGAAGAGTTATTAGAAAAGCATTAATGTGCACATTTCTACACAATAAGAGCTGCAAAGCAGTCTTAACATACACACACCCAACACACCCTTATCCCTCAGGGAAAGAAATCCCTTGCAAAGAAAACAGGAATTCTGAAAGCAGCAAAGCGTATAACTTTCCAAAGTAGATGCTACTGTAGTTACAACTGTCTTCTTTCAAGATAATCACCACCAATAACCTATTAATGAAATTTTGCCAAATTTGGTCTTCTGATAACACCCTATCGAGAAAGAATTCACAAGAAAAAAAATATGGGATTGAGATAAAAATATCCTGCTTATATTTACAACTGCACACAGATGTTAGTGAAAATGGAATTAGATTTGGATTTGTTCAATTGCAAGTAATCCACCCAGGTTGTTACCTGAATGGAGGTTCTTTGATCATAAAAGGCAATTGTTCTAAACCTTCTAATAAAGACATCTTCTCCGGTAACTGATGGTGGCAATAGCACCAATACATTTCAAACACTATATGTTAAGGCTGT